>NW_016107952.1:479562-520127 GCF_001604975.1 Cebus imitator | reverse complement strand
CAAATTGATTAGCTCCTTGCATAATTAAAATAACATTAAGTGCCATCACTTTGAGTTTAAAAAATTGTTTTGATTAACAGCAAATATACACAGTTTAACATTAAGACATTAAATGGTGTTATCTCAAATTATTATTAATCTGTTATTTTTCAAAATGTTAAGGAGGTGTTTGCGGCTAGTTCAGTGACCAACATTTACAATTCCCCAAAAAAGTGCAATTTTCATTTTTCCTGGCTGGCATTAAATTTCATATGCTTTTCCCACAAAGCATGAAAACATAATATAACATTATATTATAAATAATAACCAACATTATGTTGTAATTAAACAATCAATTTTACTAATTCTTTACTTAGTGAAAGAGTAAATAGCATGGTAAATGCTGAGGTACAGAACAAGGAAAATAAATAAATATTAAATGTTTACAAATCATTTAAAGAAGAATTAGTTAAGAGAGGAGGATTAGCAAGAATGTTAAAATGAAGAAAATGGCTATTAAAGACATCAGGAGCTATACAGGACAAGATTCACAAGCCAGTAGAACTTACAGAGTTGAAGGATGTGTAAAATAAAAGAGTAGAAGTGAACAAGACATTAGAGAAATGAAGGATGGAAAAGGCTCCTCCTGCTGAATCCAGGTCCAAGGAGAAATTCAAATGGGGTAAGAATGACTTGGAGATGGATTTTCCAATCCACAGGGGGTCAGTAAAGTTGTTTAAAGATGTTCTATGTCAGTAGTATGTCGAAAATTGCATTAAATTACACAAACACATAATTAAAGCTAAACATTCAGAATGTTAGGCAGCACCATTCTGAGCCAGATGGTAGTTGATTCTGACTGTACTTTGGGCACTAAGGATCTAATTAGTCTTTGCAAGAAGGTATGCAGGTGTCAGTCAATTCTGAAGTTAGCGCTGAGCTGGACAGGTTAATGGATACCCTGGAATATTTGAAATTGATGAGGCCTGAGGCAAGTTTCAAACACTTACTTGGAGAAGTTTAGGAGCTTGAGAACATGTAAGACATTTGATTTAGGTCTGTTTCTGAAAGTTTACAAGTATGTGCTGTATGTTTGTCTTTTTATTTCTTCATCTTAAATCACCCGTCTCAGTAAGGATTAGTTTAAAAGAGGACTGTTTTGTATGCTCCAGTACTGAACTGTTAATCTAAAATGATCATGTTATTTTAGTATCATTATGTTTTGCCCATTTCCTAAGAGATGTTTGGGCTTGACAATGTAAACCTCACTTGAATGGTAACAGAGACCACATAATTCCTGAGAAACAGTCAAATAACTTGAGTTCCACTAGACCACCTTCTCAAGCATTAGTGTTCATAAGTTTTCCCTGGCTAACAAATTAAAAATACAGATTCCAAGGACCATCCTCAGTGATTCTGGTTCAATAAGCTTGGGATGAGAACTGAGAATCTGCACTTTTAACAAATGCTGATAGGGAATCCATTGACCATCCTTTGCAGATCACACAAGAGTTCCTTGAGGATAAGAACAATTATTTATTTTTTATAATTGCTTCAGGATCTTATGTGATGATGTTTGGCAATAGTTAATAATGATTTGTTGAGTTAATAATGATTTCATGATTATTTCACTCTGGCTTGTTCTCATTTAATACTTTGTTATTTTCAGGTTCTACATTGTTTGCCTAGAATACTAGTCTTAAATTCTTCATCCTAAACAACAGTATCGTGTTTTGTAATTGGGTTTCCTGTACATTTCATCCTTCATTTAAGATTTATTGAGCTCACACTATATCCCAGAGACTCTTCTAAAACAGGGGATATATCATTGACATAGACAAAGATACTTCCTGCATGGAACTTAGATTTTGGAAATCTGAGGTTTGAAATTATTTTCTCAGAAAATGATTATATAAGTTCTTAACACTAAAGAGCTTCTTACAGTCTTGAATTAAGTAAAAAATTCATTTTTGCAACTTTCGAAGCTCACTGAGGAGAAGAGAGATTGGCTTAAAACACCAGGGAATTTTATTTTTGCACATAAATATTTATATGTATAAAGGGGCGTGTGGTTAATTATAAGCGATGGGAGGAGAATGACAGATGCTTAGATCCTCTGTCCCCATGGAGAGACAGACCTTGCCTGTTGGAGTGTAGTGGCACCTTGTGTGGTCTGTGTACTGAATCACTGATTTAAATATTGCAGCAGCTGGAGTGCAAAGCATATCAGCAAATACTATAGGAGGAGGAGTGCATGTGTCCTGAATACAAAGTAAGAATAAAATAGGTTTGCATAGTCACATTGAACAATGCTGTGGATGGCATTTTTCTTTTTATATTTTAGTTTCAAAGGAGAACTAGAGAAGGGCAACTGGACAGTCCAGGAAACACTGGCAGGCTAATGCGTAGAGAACTGATGCTGCTTCCTGAATCCCAAATTTCTATTCCCTGCAGAGAGGGAGAACGGAGAAAGCTGGGGGTGGGGGAGAAAGAGAGAGAGAGAGAGAACTCTCCTTATGCTGGGGAAGACATACTCAGATAATTCATCTCCATAATGAAAGCAGTAAATTATACAGGTATAGAGCCTACTTCAAGGCTCATGAGAAAAATGAAAAGAAGAAAATACAGTTTTCTTTATCAACTTTAATTTTATTTCCTATACTTTTGGTGTGATATGAAGTTCAAAATTCTTTTCTCAATTTTCCTTTAATAAATAAATATCTCTAAGGGCTTTCTAGTTTACACAGACTACTCCTTTCATCATTTACTATTATTTTCCCTATTTTACAGATTGAGAATGTGGGGCACAGAGTTCAAATGATGGTACACAAAGACTAATTCATTTTGTAAGTAGCAGAACAGATTAAATCCAGGTTCTCTAATTACAAAATCATATTACCCTTCTTATTCATACTCATTCTGTTTTTGTTGTTGTTGTTATTGTCTCTCCTCTCCCTTTATAATTTCCAAAGTCAGAAATGACAGAAAAGCTGGAGGAGTGAGGCTGGGGGTGGGAGGTGAAAAAATGCTTTACACTGATGGGTAGAAATTTTCTACTTACAAATATGATGTTGAAAAAGAATAGGAAAAATTAAAAGCAGTTTATGCAGAAATGTGAATTCAAACAGTAAATGAACAGATACATTTCATACTTGAAACAAGCAAATAGCTAAAAACCTTTAACTCCTTTTCTCAGTAGTCTAGATTCCTCTGCTTTACCACTTATACTGAAGATGTCATATCATCTGGTGAACTTCCTGTAAAGACCATCTGACTAAAAAGTGTTTCCCAAAGTTCCAGGTTATCACAAGAGTCACCTTCATCTCAACCTGAAAAGGTTCTTGATGGTCATCAGAAATTATGACCCGGAGTCATTTAATGTGCCAATTCCTTATAAGTCTGGATCACAGCTCCCCATCCATGCTGATGCCAATGGGTTTTGTAATGTTCATGTGGAAACAGCAGGGAACAGTGAGCTGGATTCCATTCTGCCTCATGCCTCATCAGCCAGATGGTTGGCTGTATCAAAGCCAGTAATGCTGATGTCAGAGACGAGAGAACACAGCTGGATTTTCAGGTTCGAGGGGAAAGAGGGAATCTATAATGCTTAAAGTTTGGGTGAAAATTGCCTTTGGACTGATGGATAAAGCCAACTAGAACTGATGGAGAGGTTTTAATGTTAAGTCCTGAAGCAACATTTCTGTGTAATTGCTTTTTGAGCCATGGTAGGATCCGAATCCTCTTTATCTCACACCTGCTAACAGACCTACTGGTGCCAGTAAGCTAGCTATTGTGTACGAGATCTAGATGAGATTTTAGCACTGACATATTAGGCTCCTACCAACTCCTGGCTACTACTGTGTATCTTCTCTTATCCTTGGATTTCTGGTGACTAGCATGAAACCAAAAACTATGAGGATGGAAAATAGCTTAGAAAACCTGTTCCTAGAAACTTGATGAAGATTTTATTTTTAGGTATATCACTATAATTTTGCACCTTGACTAAGGTGTGAGAAAGGTAATACATAGTCTTGTTTTCTGGCATGATCACACTAGGGCTAGGAGGAAAACTAATCGTAGGCATATGGGACAGAGTAGGCTGGACAGAGCTATTTCCTTACTACTTCCTTACTAGGTGGATACAATGTAGAAAACTTGAAAAAAGGGACTCAGGTCTTTATTCTATCACTGTTGCTGCTAAGATGTTCATTGCTGAATTGTACTTGTCCCATTTGAATATGAACACTCCCTTACAAAATTTTGGCCATGGTTCCAAAGGCCCTAGCACATGCTACCCATGTGTTACCACATCAGAAGTCTTATCACTTGTGGACCACTGCATGGAAAAGGGGTCCAAGTCTTCTATCCACACCTGAAAAAAACAATATTCCCCTCCCTTCCAAAAATGCTTTCACTGTGTAGGAATCTCTCTTTTTTGCCCTCTCTCCAGCATTCAGGCTGTTAATCCCTGTTTCCCAAGTACCAGCTTCTTCCCAAAGATCTGGAATGAGGTTGGGGTAGTGGGAAGGGTGTTGCCTTCAAGGGTCTCTTCTGGAAAACAAAGAAGCTACTACAATAATTCCCACAGATCAAGGGAGACTCATCACAGTGACATGATTATTCTTCTTGGAAGGGAGGTAGGATGAGAAAAAGTTTCCTTTTATTCTTTATATTCTCCTACTGCAGCAAGAACAAAGTAAAATTAATATCTCAATGAATCATCCTGCCACAGAGAAGTAGGTGACTTGTAGGTTATTAAGGTTCAGTGAAGACTTGTGAGCTATGAACACACTATCTATGATTAAATCAAGTTTGGGAATGTAGGACCAGAGAATGATTGAGCAATGATTTGCAGATGAGTGCCTGATCCAGGAGGATTCAGGCAATACTTCATTGGTGCAATAAATGTGACATTTGGTGTCAGGAGAATAACAAATCCAGGGAGAGAGGGCTATTCAGACCTAAATGTGCAGGGCTAATAAACAGTATTTCTGATGTCAGGAGTGCCTGCATATAAGTGTGCATAAAATGCTTAAGCAGTAATCTCTCTGTGATGCTGCAGAAAGACAGTTTCTGCCACAGCTGCAGCAGCAAAAGGGGTGCCATGAATTTTAACCCCCAGGAATTAACCTATGTAAATGACTTCTGGGTAGCAGGAATGATTTTTTTCCAAAAAGCACTCAGCCCAGAAGTAGCTCTTTTCTTGCCAACATTCTGGGTGATTTATACAACTGTTCTCACTGAGGAGTGCAGAAACAAGATTTTGCAGCAGAACGTGACTGTAGAACTGGAGGCAAGAGATGTTCCCTGAAGCTCTAATAATTGCATAGAGGCAGAGTGAAAAGATCAGTTGGACCAAGACAAAGACATTTATTTTAGCTATAACAGTGCACTGATGTGATGGATTTAATAAATAATGCCTTGGCTCCATGATTTTTACTACTACCTATTATTTGTAAATAATAACTACTACATGCTTATTATGCTTATGATATATTACCATAAGGTAAGAAAAATAACTAACATGTATTAGTTACAATTTTGCTATGTTCTATGGTATATTTTTTAGATGTCTATAAATTTGTCCCCTCTCCATATCTATACCACTGATGGTACCTTCCTATACTAACTCTGGGCTAGGCAATATGACTTGTATTGGTAAATGAGAAAATAGCAAATGCAACATAGATGGATTTTAAAAGTGCTTGAGTAGTGGAGTTGCTCTGTTGCTGCTCTTAGATGCCTGATCAGTCCTGTGAATAAGCCCAGGCTACTCTGTGGGAGGATTAGGGCACAAGGTCTACTTTCCTCCATCACTAGAGCCAACAATGAGTTAAACTACAGAAGCAGGATGAATAGCTGGCCAATGACAGACTATATACACTGGAGTAAGCTGCATTTAGACCAGGGGAAGAAACTCCCAGAGAAGCACAACCCAAATTGTGACCTACCCAATTGTGAGCTAAATAAATGGTTCTTGTTTTAAGCAAATAAGGTTTGGAATATTTTGTAATACAGGCTTGTTATGGAGCAATAGATAATGGATATAGTTCTTTATACACATATAGCTCATTTAATGTTCAAAATAGCCCTATAGAATCGATATTATTATCACTTTCATTTTACAGGTGAGGAAGCAGGTGCAAAGAGGTAATGAGAACATGAACCAGTCTCATATAGCTCGTAATGGTAGGACTGAGATTGAGATAGCCTGATTCCAGTGTCCCTGCACTTAACTACTATGCATGATTAAACATTAATTTAAGTATTAATTATTAAACCAAAAATCAAAGCAAAACACCTGTCTTTTTAAAATGGTTAAATTGTTTTATTTTTTAAAAATTGCTGTATTATGTATGATTGATTATTATGTAGGTATGATTAACATACAAAAAGCTACACATACTTAATGCATACAACTTAATGAGTTTGAAGATAAGTATACACCTATGAGACCATTATCACAATCTGTACCATAAACATATCCATCACAAATGTTTCCTCCTGGCTTCTTTATGTATTGTTGTTATTATTATGATAAGAACACTTAACGTAAGATCTACCCTCTCAACAAATTTTAAAATATTCAATACAGTACTCTTAAATGTAGGCACTACACTGCATAGTAGATCTCTAAGACTTATTCATTTTGTGTAACTGAAACTTTGTATCCTTTGACTAATACTTTACCATTTCCTCCTCACTCCAGTGCCTGGTAACCATAATTCTACTCTTTTTCTATGAGTTTGACTGTTTTCAATTTATCATAACAAGTGGTATCATGTAGTATTTGGTCTTCCGTGTCTGGCTTATTTCACTTAGCATAACGTCCTCTAGCTTCATTCATGTGGTTGCAAATGGCAGGATTTCCTTCTTTTTTGAGGTTGAATAATATTCTTGTGTGTGTGTGTGTGTGTGTGTGTGTGTGTGTGTGTGTGTGTGTACATTTCAATTAATCTTTTCACCTGTGTAAAAAGAAATCATATGAAAAAGAACCCCTCAGGGAACTTTTGGCCATGATGGGATAACAAGAACCATATTAACTCACCTTTCTTAAGCAGCTATAAAAGTGAATAAAGTAGATGAAACAGTAGGTTTCAGGCATTAAGAAAACAAATGAGGTGACCCTACAATTCTAACAGTTCATTACCTAGAAAGAGTTTCCACAAAGTAGTAGGGAAGGAGAATCCACCCAGAGACAAACAGGCTAAGTTTAAAAAGCAGAGTTTGGAGTTTAGGCAGACCAAGGTGGCTAGAATTTGCAGGGGAAAATATGAGAGAGGTGAGACCTGCACAGAGAAAGATCTTCTGATGTCCCCAAAAAAGACCTTCGAGTCTTTGGATAAGTTATCTGCTTATGTATGTAAGAAAATTGCCAGAAGTCACGTAAAGAACCCTGGAAAGGAGTAGATAGATTGTACAGGCCTGGAAACAGTTGGTATTTTCACTAGCCGGAGTAGTAAGACCTCCTAATATAAACAGCCTAAAGTAGAATCCTTGGAGAGGCATAGCCTTAATCATGAGGCCAAATTAACCATAGATTAAAAATTGCTTAGAATCCACACTAACAAAGCTTAAGAGCAAAACTTAAGGTGATCAAAATGATTCCAAGTAATTTAATCCCAAAAATATTAGCAATAAAGAAATCTAACAAACCTATTACCCAACAACAAAAACCTCAAAATGTCTACATTCAGCAAAAATTACCAGATGTCTAAAGAAGAAGAAAAATATCCATAACCAGGAGAAAAATCAGTAGAAGCATCTCCAGAAACTACAAAAATAATGGAATTTTCTGACAAGAACATGAAAACACCTCTCTCCATATGTTTGAGAAGGGAGATGAAAGCATACAAATGATGGAAGAAAGGCAAGATATAAAAAAGACTCAAATGAACTTCTGGAAATAAAAAATACAGTGTCAGAAATGACAAATTATATTAATGGGTAATTAGAATTTAGCAGAATGAAAAATTAGTGTTTATAAAGACATCACAGTATGACCTTACCACAGTAAAATATATAGAGAAAAAAATGTCTGTAACAAGAAAATCAGTGATTCACAGAACACTATTAGGTGATTTACTATATGTATAGTTGTAGTAGAAGGAGAAAACAAGGAGGGAAATATACATACTTGCAGAAATAATAGTAAAAAAAAGTCAAAATATGACAAGCTCTGTAAGTCCATATAACCAAGAAGTTTAATATATCCCAACTATAAGAAACAGAAGAAAACCACTGCAGAAACTTCTGAAGTCTGGTGATGAAGACAGAATCTTAAAGCAGCTAGACATATATTACATGAAGAGGGATAAATATATAAAATATAGCATATTTCTTGTTAAAAACCATGCTATCAGAAGATAATGGAATAGTATCTTTATAGTATAGAAGAGGGGCAAAAAAATCGGTCAACCTAGGATTTTATACCCAACAAAAATAACTTTCAAAAAATAAAGGCAAAGAGACTTCTGCCAAGATGGCCAAGTAGGAATAGCTCCAGAGTGCAGCTCCCAGCAAGAGAGATGCAGAAGACAAGTGATCTCTATATTTCCAACCGAGACACCAGGTTCATTTCAATGGGACTGGTTGGACAGTGGGTGTAGCCCAGGGAGGACAAACTGAGGCAGGGTGGGGTATTGCTCCACCCTGGAAGTGCAACTGACTAGAGGATCGGGGACTTTACCCCCTTGGCACTCCAGTTCAGATACTGTGCTCCTTCCATGACCTTCTCAATCCACAGTCTGGGAGAATGCCACCGGGCTGAGAAGCGCTGTAAGTTGCCAGCACAGATCTAACCAACAGCTCCGGCTGGCCCAGTGCTGCGAGTTGGTTGGCACAGAACAGTGCAGCAGTTTTGGCTAGCACTGAGAGTGCCTGCGGGATGGATCTACCCACCCCCCAGAGAGAGGGAGAGCTGAAAGCAGGGAGACAGGTGATACAACTTGGCATATCCCACATCCACAAAGACCAGCAAACTGAAGCCCTCTTGCCTCAGACTTTTGCAGCCAGCACATCAGTGTGAGCTTGACCTGGGACCCTCAAGCTTGGTGTTGGGAAGGGCATCTGCCGTTGCAAAGGCAGGTCTAATCTGACTTGTGTAAACAAAAGCCAAAGAAAACCTACACAGCAGCTGGGCTGAGACCGAGGCAGCCCAGCAGCACCTCTGCAGGCAGATAAGGGACACACTGTCTCCTCAAGTGGCATCCTGACCCCTGTATAAACAAAACAAACAAACAAACAAAAAAGCCCCATACAGCAGAGGGGCCTGACTGTTGGAAGGAAAATTAAAAAACAAAAAGAAATAGCTTCAACATCAACAGAAAGGACATCCACTCAGAGACACCATCCAAAACCACCAACTTCAAAGATCAAAGGTAGATAAACCCATGAAGATGGGAAGAAACCAGCACAAAAGGTTGAAATCATCAAAGACCAGACTGCCTCTTCTACTCTAGGGGATCACAACTCACCAGCAAGAGAAAAAAACAAGACAGAGAATGAGTTTGACGAATTGACAGAAGCGGACATCAGAAGGTGGGTAAAAACAAACTTCTCTGAGCTAAAGGAACATGTTCTAACCCAATGCAAAGATACTAAAAACCTTGAAAAAACGTTACACAAAATGCTAACTAGAATAACCAACTTAGAGAAGAACATAAATGATTTGGTGAAACTGAAAAACAGCACGAGAACTTCATGAAGCATACACAAGTATCAATAGCTGAATCAACCAAGCAGAAAGATATCAGAGATTGAAGATCAACTCAATGAAATAAAATGAGAAGGCAAGAAAAGAGAAAAAAGAGTGAAAAGAAATGAACAAAGGCTCCAAGAAATATGGGATTATGTGAAAAGACCTAATCTACATCTGTTAGGTATACCTGAATGTGATGGAGAGAATGAATCCAAGCTGGAAAACACTCTTCAGTGTGGCGATTCCTCTAGGATCTAGAAATATAAATTCCATTTGACCCAGCAATCCCCTTACTGGATATGTACCCAAAGGATTATAAATCGTTCTGTTATAAAGACCATGCACAAGTATGTTCATTGCAGCACTGTTTACAATAGCAAAGACTTGGAACCAATCCAAATGCCCATCAATGATAGACTGGACAAAGAAAATGTAGCACATATTCACCATGGAATACTATGCAGCCGTAAAAAAAGATGAGTTCATGTTCTTTGTAGGGACATGGATAAATCTAGAAACCATCTTTCTCAGCAAACTGACACAAGAACAGAAAGCCGAACACCGCATGTTCTCACTCATAAGCAGGTGTTGAACAATGAACACATGGGCACAGGGAGGGGAACATCACACACTGGTATATGTTGGGGGTGGGGACTAGGGGAGGGACATCAGGGGGTGGGGAGGTTGGAGAGGAATAACACTGGGAGAAATGCCTGATGTAGGTGATGGGGGGGATGGAGACAGCAAATCACCATGGCATGTGGGGTACCTGTGCAACAATCCTGCAAGATCTTCCCATGTAACCCAGAAGTTAAAGAAAGTACAATTAAAATAAATAAATAAAATAAAGGCAAAAAGAAAAGACATTTGCATTAAAAAAAAAAACGCAGAGCAATTCATCAGCAGCAGACTACACTGCAAGAATGTAAAACAAAATTCTTTAAGCACAATGAAAATTAGACTAGATGGAAATATGAATCTATGTGAAGACATGAAAAGAACTGAAAATAACAGATACATAGGTAAATATAAAGAAAATTTTTCTCATTTAAAAACTCTTTAAAAAATGATTACTTCAAAATAAGAACAGGCCAGGCACGATGGCTCACGCCTGTAATCCCAGCACTTTGGGAGGCCGAGGCAGGTGGATCACGAGGTCAAGAGATCGAGACCATCCTGGTCAACATGGCGAAACCCCGTCTCTACTAAAAATACAAAAAATTAGCTGGGCATGGTGGTGCGTGCTTGTAATCCCAGCTACTCAGGAGGCTGAGGCAGAATTACCTGAACCCAGGAGGCGGAGGTTGCGGTGAGCCGAGATCGCGCCATTGCACTCCAGCCTGGGTAACAAGAGCGAAACTCCATCTCAAAAAAAAAAAAAAGGACAATATGTTTTGTGAATAACATAGACAGAAATAACATCATAATAGTACCAAGGAAAGAATCGGAAAAATCGAAGTATACTGTGTTAAGATTCTTATGATATACATAAAGTGGTAAAATATTATTTGAAGGTAGATATGATAAATTTGAGAGATGTGTTTAAAACCTGAGAAGTTTTAAAACATTTCTACAAATTTAGAAAAAAGTTTAACCATGGTAATCAGCAGCTACCAGAACTGGTTTTATACCTGTTAATTAATCAGCAAGTCACCTCAGTTTCAGCTCCTCACTGCTCAAGTCAGTTGATCAGGATGATCTCTACAGATGATATGCGATGATCTGTATGGATATCAGTAACCATACTTCTACAGATAATGTCAATCTCAATCTACTTATTCCTCTTAAGGTCTGCCAATCCCTGAGCTCCACACTTCCCCTAAATAAATATATAATCAGCTATCCACTCTGTTCTTAGATACTGTATCTTTCTAGTCAGCATGGCTCTTCCCGTCTCTTATTTTTTTATTTGAGGTATTGAATGATGGTCTTATTATCTCTCGACAAATCCTAGAGCAATAGTCAAATAAAACAAAGAGATATAACTAACAGACCATGATGAAAATAAAGTGAAATTATAAAAATACTCAGTTACTCCAGAAGAAAGCAGGAAAATGGAAAAAAGAAACAAAGGAGAATTGGGACAAATAGAAAATAAATAATAAGATGCCAGATATATAAAGCCAACCATATCAATATTCACACTAAATAAGTAATCCAGCTAAAAGGAAGAGATTGACTTATTGAATTAAAAATCAAGTCCCAGCTGTATGCTGTTTCTAAGCAAGCAACTTTAATGCTAAAGACAGACAAATTAAAAATAAAGACATAATATGCATATACCACTTTAAAGTAAGCTGGAGTGATTATATTAATATTATATAAAGTAGATTTCAGAACCAGGAATATTATTAGAGATGACAAATAGATCAATTAATGAAAAGGACGTAACAATTACAAATACGCATGTGCAGAATATCAGAGATTCAGAATGCATGTACAAAAGCCCATATAACTCAAGTGACAAGTAGAAATCCATAATTATAGTTGGAGACTTCAACATTCCTCTCTCAATAATTGATGGGAGATGTATACAGAAAATCAGTAAGAGTATAGAAGAGTTTACAGATTACAAAATAAATCTATTTGGAAAATCCTAAGGCCTCTCCAAAAAGTGACTAAAACTTGTCAGTTCAGCAAAGTCACAGCATACAAGGTCAATATGAACTGTGTAAACAACTGGAAAATGAAATCTATTTGTATATACCATCCTCATTTTAGTTGATTCTGTACTTTTGAATTTACCTATAGCTTTAGGCAATGTTAAGTTATTTGTAAACCTCAAATGTATATGCCTGGCACTCTCACACTGACTTGTGGATGTGTGCAGAGCAGTGAAAAATTTAAGTCACCTGATGCTCATATTTCCTGCTGATGCTGAACAAGATGACTCTCTGTCTTCTTATTTCATCTCTCATACTATAAACCAGTGCCCTTTTTGTGCTCTATTTAATGCTACTTTTTGCATCATTGTGTTTTTTCAGGGGTGGTTTTGCTGTTTAAAATGGCCCCCAATCAGTGCTATCTAGTGTTCTTAAGTGCAAGAAGTTTATGATGTGCCTTAGAAAGAAAATATGTGTGTCAAATATGTTTTGTTCAGGCATGAGTTACAATGTTGTTGGCTATCTGTCTCAGTGTTAATGAGTCAACAATATATAGGAAATAACATGTCTTTAAACAGAAATATGCATAAAACAAGGTTATATACTGATCCGTTGATAACATTACCAGAGACTTGCATGAACTTTATCCTGTATTTTCCTTAGGAGCAATGGTTTAGTATTTGCTAATTCAGTGTTTGCAGAGACTTTATAGAACATAACTATTGTGAATAGTGATAATTTACTGTACTTGCAATAAACAATTAGAAATTTCAATTAAATCAATACCATTAGTAATAGTATTAAAACTGTGTAATATTTAGGAATACATTAAGTAATATATGCACTATTCTTGTACTCTTAAAACTACAAAACATTTAAGAAGGTCTAAACAAATGGAGAGCTATACCGTGCTCATGAATTGAATAACTCAATACTGTTAAGATGTCAAAATCTTAGCAGGATTTTCTTGGTAGAAATTGACAGATTCATTCTAAAATTTATATAGAAACAAAAAAATCTATCATAGACAAATTTTGAAAATAAAGAACAAAGTTGGAAGAATTATAGTATCTTAAAATCATATGCATGGTGCTTTGATTTTGGGATAAAGATAGTAATATAGATAAACAATAAGACAGAGGATCTTTGCATGTTCTTATAAGTGGAAGCTAAACAATGGGTATTCATGAACATAAGGGTGGCAAAAATAGACACTAGGGACTACTAGGGGAAGGAGAGAGGAATGGGGACCAAAGTTGAAAAGCTGTTGGTTCCTATGCTCAGTACCTGGGTGATGGGATCAATTGTACCACAACCCTCATCATCACACAATATACCCAGGTAACAAACCTGCATGTGTACCCCTGAATCTAAAATGAAAGTTGAAATTATTTTAAAAAAAGAATAGAGGGTCTAAAATTAGACCTCTCTATATATAGTCAGCTGATTCTTGACAAAGGTACTAAGGTCATTCAGTTAGAAAATATAGTCTTTTCAACAGATATGCTAGAAAAATTGGATATCTATTAAGATATGCAAAAAGAGCCTTTCAAGTACAATTTGGGAGAGAGTTATGTAGGAATGGATAATTGGAAACAAGATTCAGAGTTTATGGAGCCTTGTAGGATGAAGCCTGGAAGAGGCCTCTTCCTGTTACATTTCAACTCTGAAGGACATTTTTTGGTACCTCAAGTCTGAAATGACTTATGTTTCTGAAGTCTGGTGTTATTAAGTACACAGGGTGTTGTTACTCATTAGTTTCAGTTGAAGAGCCACCTCTCCTCTGGTACTTAAGCAGCTAATCTCACCTACATATATCTAAGGTATTTCTAATAGAGAACATATGTGGAAAATAGCTAACCTTTGACTAGAGATCTGAGTATAGAAAAGGGAGATATGTTGAAGGCATAAAAGGGAGATCCACTTCATATTTCACCCGGGTATAATTCTGAGTTTAGCACACCCAACTTGTTTAATGGTTATTACTGAATTAGGCATAAACTTGAGTACTTTGCCTACATTTTTCTTGTTGACTTTTTCCATTCCTTAGATGTGATTTTTTGGTAGTTTATATTGTAGTAAAATATATGTAACATAAAACATATTAAACATTTTAAAGTGTGCAATTCAGTCATATTAGTATATGTCAATAACAAGGACACATTCTAAGAAATGCATGATTAAGCTATTTTATCATTGTGTAAATGTCATAGATTGTACTTATACAAATTTAGATGGTATAGTCTACTACATGCCTAGGCTACGTGGTATAGCCTATTGCTTTCGGGGTACAAACCTGTATAATATATTACTATATAGACATATAGTATATTGCTATATATTTACTATGAATACTGTAGGCAATTGTAACACAATGGTATTTGCATAGCTAAACCTTTCTAATCATAGAAAAGGTAATGTATTGCACTACAAAGTTACCATAGCTATGACATCACTAGGTGATAGGAATTTTTCCACTCCATTATCATCTTATGGGAGTACCATTGTATATGTGGTTCCTCATTGACTAAAAGATGGTTATGTGGCACGAGACTGTAATTACATTCACAATGTTGTGTAATCATTACTACTATTTCCAAAACTTCTTCATTACTCCAAATAGAAACTCCATAACCATTAAGTAGTAACTCCCCATTCACCATCTCCCTTGCCATTGGTAAACTCCAGTTTGCTTTCTCTGTCTATGAATTTGCCTATTGTAGATACTTCATATAAGTGGAATCATATATTCATCCTTTTGTATTTGGCTTATTTAACTTAGCATATCATCATCAAGGTCCATCCATTTTGTAGCATATATTAGAATTTCATTCCCTTTTATGACTGAATAACATTCCATTGTATGTATATAATAAGTCTTGCTTATCTGTCCGTCTGTTGAGAGACATGTGAGTTATTTCTACTTTTTGACTATTGTTAATAATGCTGCAATGAACATTGGTGTACAAGTATCTGTTTGAGTCCCTGTTTTCGGTTCCTTTGGTTATATACCTAAGAGTAGAATTGCTGGATCATAAGGTAACAGGGTGATTTTTTTCCCTTTATAATAGAATGATTTATAATCGTTTGGGTATATACCCAGTGATGGGATTGCTGGGTCAAATGATATTTCTATTCTAGATCCTTGAGGAATTGCCACACTGTCTTCCACAATGGTTGAACTAATTTACACTCCCATCAACAGTGTAAAAGCATTCCTATTTCTCCACATCCTCTCCAGCATCTGGCGTCTCCTGATGTTTTTTTAAATTTTTTTTTTATTGGGCTCTGGGGTACATGTGCACATCCTACATCCTGCAGGATTGTTGCATAGGTACATACATGCTATGGTGGTTTGCTGTCTCCATCCCCTTAACCATCGTGTTATCCTTCCTTCCCCATCCTCCCCGCCCCTGCACTGTCCCTCCCCTCCCCTTCCCTCCACCCACCCACCTAGCCCACTGAGTGTTGTTCCCTTTCTTGTGCACAAGTGTTCTCATTGTTCATCACCCACCTGTGAGTGAAAACGTGGTGTTTGGTTTTCTGTTCTTGTGTCAGTTTGCTGAGAAAGATGGCTTCTAGATGCATCCATGTCTCTACAAAGGACACGAACTCATCATTTTTTATTGCTGCATAGTATTCCATGGTGTATATTTGCCACAATTTTTTTGGCCAGTCTATCATTGATGGGCATTTGGGTTGGTTCCAAGTCTTTGCTATCGTAAACAATGCTGCAACGAACATACACATGCATGTGTCTTTATAATAGAATGATTTACAATCCTTTGGGTATATACCCAGTCATGGGATTGCTGGGTCAAATGGTATTTCTATTTCCAGATCCTTGAGGAATCCCCACACTGTCTTCCGTAATGGTTGAACTAACTTACACTCCCACCAGCAATGTAAAAGTGTTCCTATTTCTCCATATCCTCTCCAGCATCTGTTGTCTCTAGATATTTTAATGATCACCATTCTAACTGGCATGAGATGGTATCTCAATGTGGTTTTGATTTGCATTTCTCTAATGACCAGTGATCATGAGCACTTTTTCAATGTTTGTTGGCTGCATAAATGTCTTCTTCTGAAAGTGTGTGTTCATATTCTTTGCCCACTTTTGAATGGGTTTGTTTTTTTCTTGTAAATATGCTTTACTTCTTTGTAGATTCTGGATATTAGCCCTTTATCAGATGAGTAGATTGCAAAAAATTTTTACCCATTCTGTTGGTTGCCAGTTCATTCTAATGATTGTTTCTTTTGCTGTGCAGACAGTCTTAAGTTTAATTAGATCCCGTTTGTCTATTTTGACTTTTGTTGCCATTGCTTTTGGTGTTTTAGTCATGAAGTCCCTGCCTGTGCCTATGTCCTGAATGCTGTTGCCTGTTTTCTTCTAGGATTTTTATGGTGTTAGGTCTTATGTTTAAATCTTTAATCCATCTGGAGTTAATTTTTATATAAGGTGTGAGGAAGGGGTCCAGTTTCAGCTTCGTGCATATGGCTAGCCGATTTTCCTAACATCATTTATTAAACAGGGAATCCTTTCCACATTGATTGTTTTTGTCAGGTTTGTCAAAGATCAGATGTTTGTAGATGTGTGGCGTTGCTTCCGAGGCCTCCGTTCTGTTCCATTGGTCTATATGAGTGTTTTGGTACCAGTACCATGCTGTTTTGATTACTGTAGTCTTGTAGTGTAGTTTGAATTCAGGTAGCTTGATGCCTCCAGCTTTGTTCTTTTTGCTTAGGATTGTCTTGGCTATGCAGGCTCTCTTTTGATTCCATATGATGTTTAAAGTGTTTTTTTTTCCCAGTTCTGTGAAGGTCAATGGTATCTTGATGGGGATAGCATTAAATCTATAAATTACTTTGGGCAGTATGGCCATTTTCACAATATTGATTCTTCCTAACCATGAGCATGGAATGTTCTTCCATCCATTTGTGTCCTCTCTTGTTTTCTTGATCAGTGGTCTGTAGTTCTCTGTGAAGAGATCTTTTACATCCTTTGTTACTTGTATTCCTAGGTATTTTATTCTCTTTGTAGCAGTTGTAAATGGGAGTTCACTCATGATTTGGCTCTCTGTTTGTCTGTTGTTGGTGTATAGGAATGTTTGTGATTTCTCTACATTGATTTGATATCCTGAGACTTTGCTGAAGTTGCTTATCAGCTGAAGGAGGTTTCGGGCTGAGATGGTGGGGTCTTCTAAATATATGATCTTGTCATCTGCTAATAGGGACAATTTGACTTCTCCTAATTGAATGCTTTTTATTTCTTTTTCTTGCCTGATTGCTCTGGCTAGAACTTCCAATAATATATTGAATAGGAGTGGTGAGAGAGGGCATCCTTGTCTAGTGACAGTTTTTAAAGGGAATGCGTCCAGTTTTTGCCCATTCCATATAATATTGGCTGTGTGTTTGTCATAAATAGCTTTTATTATTTTGAGATATGTTCCATCAATACCTAGTTTATTAACAGTTTTTAGCATAAAGGGCTGTTGAATTTTGTCAAAGGCCTTCTCTGCACCTTTTAAGATAATCATATGGTTTTGGTCTTTGGTTTTGTTTATGTGGTGAATTATGTTTATAGATTTGCATATGTTGAACCAGCCCTGTGTCCCTGGGATGAAGCCTACTTGATCATGGAGGATAAGCTTTTTGATGTGCTGTTGAATGTGGTTTGCCAGTATTTTATTGAAGATTTTTGCATCTATGTTCATCATGGATATTGACCCATAGTTTTATTTTTTAGTTTTCTCTCTGCCAGGTTTTGGTATCAGGATGACGTTGGTCTCATAAAATGATTTGGGAGGGATTTCCTCCTTTTGTATTGTTTGGAATAGTTTCAGAAGGAATGGTACCAACTCCTCTTTGCACATTTGGTAGAATTTGGCTGTGAACCCATCTGGACCTGGACTTTTTTTGGTTGGTAGGCTATTAATTGCTACCTGAACTTCAGCCGTTGTTATTGGCCTATTCAGGGTTTCAACTTCTTCCTGGCTTAGTCTTGCCAGTGTGCAAGTGTCCAGGAATTTATCCATTTTTTCCGGATATACTGGTTTATGTGCATAGAGTTGTTTGTAGTAATCTCTGATGGTAGTTTGTATTTCTGATGAATTGGCGGTGATCTCCCCTTTACTGTTTTTTATTGCATCTATTTGATCCTTCTCTCTTTTCTTTTTTATTAGTCTAGCTAGCAGTCTGTCTATTTTGTTGATCTTATCAAGAAACCAGCTCCTGGATTTGTTGATTTTTTGAAGGGTGTTTTGCATCTCTATCTCTTTCAGTTCTACTCTGATCTTAGTTATTTCTTGTCTTCTGCTAGCTTTTGAGTTTTTTTGTTCTTGTTCCTCTAGCTCTTTCAATTTTGACAATAGGGTGTCGATTTTAGATCTTTGCTTCTTTCTCATGTGGACATTTATTGCTATATATTTCCCTCTAGACACTGCTTTAAATGTGTCCCATAGATGTTGTGTCTTTGTTCTTGTTGGTTTCAAAGAACATTTTTATTTCTGCCTTCATTTCATTTTTTATCTACTTGTCATTCAGGAGCAAGTTGTTTGGATTCCATGTGATTGTGCAGTTTTGAATGCTTTTCTTAATCCTGAGTTCTAATTTGATTTCACTGTGGTCTGATAGACTGTTTGTATGATTTCCGTTCTTTTGCATTTGCTGAGGAGTGATTTACTTCCAATTATGTGGTTGATTTTAGAGTAAGTGCAATGTGGTGCTGAGAGGAATGTGTATATTGTGGTTTTGTGGTGGAGTGTTCTGTAAGTGTGAATTAGGTTCACATGGTCTAGATCTGCATTCAAGTCCCGGATATCCTTGTTGAATTTCTTTCTCGTTGATCTGTCCAATATTGTCAGTGGAGTGTTAAATTCTCCCACTATTATTGTGCAGGAGTCTGTCTCTTTGTAGGTCGTTAAGAACTTGCTTTATGTATCTGAGTGCTTCTGTATTGGGTGCATATATATTTAGGATAGTTAGCTTCTTGTTGCATTGATCCTTTTACCATTATGTAATGCCCTTTGTCTCTTTTGATCTTTGTTGCTATAAAGTCTGTTTTATCAGAGACTAGGATTGCTACCACTGCTTTATTTTGCTCTCCATTTACTTGGTAAATCTTCTTCCATCTCTTTATTTTGAGTCTATATGAGTCTTTAAATATCAGATGGGTCTCTTGAATACAGCACACCGATGAGTCTTGGCTTTTTATCCAGTTTGCCAGTCTGTGTCTTTTGATTGGGGCATTTAGGCCATTTACATTTAATGTTAATATTGTTACGTTTGAATTTGATCCTGCCATTTTGCTAATGGCTGGTCATTTTGCCCATTAGTTGACACAGTTTCCTCATTGCATCTTTGTTCTTTACCATTTGGTATTTGCAGTGGCTGGTACTGGTTGTTTCTTTCCATGTTTAGTACTTCCTTCTGGAGGTCTTGTAAGGCAAGTCTTGTAGTGATGGAATCTCTCAGCAATTGCTTGTTCATAAAAGATTTTATTTCTCCTTCACTTATGAAACTTAGTTTGGCCAGATATGAAATTCTGGGTTGCAAGTTCTTTTCTTTAAAGATGTTGAATATTGGCCCCCACTCCCTTCTAGCTTGTAGAGTTTCTGCCAAGATATCTGCTGTGAGTCTGATGGTCTTTTCTGTGTGGTTTACTTGGCCTTTCTCTCTGCCTGCCCTTAGGATTTTTTCCTTCATTTCAACCCTGGTAATTCTGATGATTATGTGCCTTGAGGTTGCTCTTCTTGACAAGTATCTTTGTGGTGTTCTCTGTATTTCCTGTATTTGAATGTTGACCTGCCTTGTTAGGTTGGGGAAGTTCTCTTTGATAATATCCTGAAGAGTGTTTTCCAGCTGGTAAACATTGTCTCCCTCACCTTCAGTTATGCCAATCAAGCATAGATTAGATCTTTTCACATAATCCCATATTTCTTGGAGGCTTTGTTCATTTCTTTTTACTCTTTTTTTCTCTCCTCTTGCCTTCTCATTTTATTTCATTGATTTGATCTTCAGTCTGTGATAACCTTTCTTCTGCTTGATTAATTTGGCTGTTGAAACTTGTGTATGCCTCGTGAAGTTCTTGTGCTGTGTTTTTCAGTTTCATCAAGTCATTTATGTTCTTCTCTTAGCTGGTTATTCTAGTTAGCATTTTGTGTAACCTTTTTCAGTGTTTTTAGTTTCTTTGCATTGGGCTAGAACATGTTACTTTAGCTCAGGGAAGTTTGTTATTACCCATGTTCTGAAGCCTGCTTCTGTCAATTCATCAAACTCATTCTCTGTCTTGTTTTGTTCCCTTTATGGTGACTAGTTGTAATCCCTGAGAGGAGAAGAGGCATTCTGGTCTTTGATGATTTCAACCTTTTTGTGCTGGTTTCTTCCCATCTTTGTGGATTTATCTCTCTTTGATCTTTGAAGTTGGTGATTTTGGAAGGAGCCTCTGAACAGACATCCTTTCTGTTGAGGTTGGAGCTATATCTTTTTTGGCCTGTAGAGGCGCTGCTGGGTGCCTTGGATTCAGTCAGGCTGCTGGGTGGGTGGTCTTCCCCTGGAGTTTATTTATGCAGGTGAGATTAGCCCCACCTTCGCAGTGGTGTCTCTCCTTCCTCGAGCTCAATCTTCCCTGTTAGAGTCAAAGTGGTGTATTCGCTGTGAAGCTCTCTGTCACACAGGCTTCAATTTGAGTTTTGTGGGGGTAGGCCTGCCAGGCCTTATGGCCTGTTTCCCTCCTTTCAACTCTGCCTCTTTCTGTGGGACGGGAAGTTAGTCCAAACTTCCGCCCAGGTCCATGCCTCAATTTGCTGCACCAGATGGGAGCCGTCACTCAGATTTGCATTAACAACCCATAGTGCCCTTCAGTCCACCAGGGCTCTCCTGGACTGTGGGTTGCAGGAGGCATGAGGAAAGCACAGAATCCAAATCAGAGCACTGAGGGGGTGAAGTCCCCAACCCTCCAAGCAGGCTGCACGTTCCAGGTGGGGACGTGCCTTGCCCTGTCTCGGTTCGCCCTCCCTGGGTGGCTCTCACACTGCTTGGGCTGGCCTTCCCTGGGCTAAATTTTCAGTGTCCTACCAGTCCCACTGAAATGAACCTGGCACTTCGCTTGGAATTGTGAAGTCCTCTGGCCTTCTGCGTCTCATTCACTAGGAGCTGCATTCCAGTGTTGCCTCTTCTCGGCCGTCTTGGCGCTGATCTCTACAGCATGATTTTTTAAAAGCATAAATAATAGCTAACAATTACAGAATAATTAAACTATAGAAATAAGCTCAAAGAAAGAAACAAAATCTGGCTGTTAGCAATAAATCATTTTTCCTGTCTTGTTATGTGCTTCTTATATTATATAGCATAATGTTTAAATGTAAAGTTGGGTATGAATGGTACCTGAAAGTAGTTTTTGCGATCACCTTCTTTTTATAGTTTATACTGGTAGCTAACTACCTGCTCAAAAGTGAGATGATTGCCTTTCTAAGCAGGAAAAGAGCAGAAGGAAATCATAACTAAGGTAGCTTCAGAAGAGGGTGAACAACTTGTCCCAATTTGTCTAGGACTTTCTGGTTTTAGCATTGAAAGTCCCACATTCTTGAAAACCCCTAATTCTCAAGCAATCTGAGGCAGTAAGTGACTGTGTTACAGTGTCACTGCATTTGGTATATATGCCAATAACATACACAGGCATACCTCAGAGATATTGTAGGTGTGGTTTTGACAACCACAATAAAAGGAATATCACAATAAAGTGACTCACACTAATTTGTTGGCTTTCTGTTGCATATAAAAGTTATGTTCTTACTATACTATAATCTGTTAAATGTGCGGTAGCATTATGTCTAAAAATAATGTACATATCTTAATTAAAAATACTTTATTTTTTAAAATGCTAATAATCATCTGAGCTTTCAGTGAGTCATAATGTTTTTGTTAATGGAGTGTCTTCCCTCAGAATTTGATGGCTTGTGATTGATCAAGTTGGTGGTGGCTGGGCAATTAAATAAAGAAAGACAAAAATGAAGTTTGACATATTGATTGACTCTTCCTTTCACAAAAGACTTCTCCATAGCATTTGATGCTGTTTGATAGCATTTAACCCACAGCATAACTTTCAAATTTGTAGTTAATCCTCTCAAACCCTGCTACTGCTTTATCAACTATGTTTATGTAATATTTAAATATTTTATTGTTATTTCAACAATGTTAACAGCATCTTCACCAAGAGTAGATTCCATCTCAAGAAACTACTTTCTTTGCTCATCCCTAAGAAGCAGTTCCTAACTTGTGAAAGTTTTATCAAGAGATTGCAGCAATTCAGTCACTGGAGCAAGCCCTAAGGATGTTGACATTTTGACATCCTTCCATGAATCATGAATGTTATTAACAGCATCAAGAATAGTGAATTCTTTCCAGAAGATTTTCAGTTTACTTTGCCCAAATCCATCAGAGGAATCACTATCTATGGCAGCCTTACAAAATGCGTTTCTTAAATAATAAGAATAGAGAGTGAAAATTACTTCTTGATCCATGGTCTGCAGAATGAATGTGTGTTAACAGGCATGAAAACATTATTAATCTACTTATACATCTCCATCAGAACTCTTAGAAGACCAAGTGTGTTGATGAGCAGTTACAACAGGAAAAGAAGCTTTTTTTCTGGGCAGTAGGTCTCAACAGTAGGCTTAAAATATGTAGTATATCATGCTGTAAACAGATTGGCTGTCATTCAGGCTTCTTTATTCCATTTATAGAGCACAGGCAGAGTAGATATACCATGATCCCTTGAATCCTAATATTTTTGGAATGAGAAATAAATATTGGCTTCAACTTGAAGTCACCAGCTGCATTAGCCCCTAACTTTTGAGTTAGCCTTCTCTTTTTTGGTATTTTTTTATTTCAATAGTTTTTGAAGTACAGGTTGTTTTTGATTAAATTGATTAGTTCTTTAGTAGTGATTTCTCAGATTTTGATGCACCCATCACCTGAGCAGTGTACACTGTACCCAATATATAGTCTTTTATCCCTCACTCCTCTCCCCACCTTCCCTGTTAAGCCCCCATGACTATTATATCATTCTTATGCCTTTGCTTCTTCATAGCATGGCTCCCACTTATAAGTGAGTACCTATGATATTTGGCTTTTCATTCCTGAGTTACTTCACTTAGAGTAAAGGCCTCCAAATCCATCCAAGTTTCAGCTTGCTCTTTGAACCCTTGGAGCCAAACATTGACTTCTTCTCTCCTGCTCCAAAAGTCCTAGATGGCATCAATGATCTTAGCTACACTTTCTGGATAACTTACATTAGCACTTGCTCCTTCACCTGGAACTTTTATGTTATGCAGACAACTTCTTTTATTAAACCTCATGAAGCAACCTCTGCTACTTTCCAACTTTTCTTTGGCAGCTTCCTCACCTCATTCATCCCTCATAGAATTGCAGAGAGTTAGGGCTCTTCTCTGGATTAGGCTTTTGGTTAAGGGAATATTGTAGCTGGTTTGATCTTCTACTCAAACTTTCTCCATATCAGAAATACAGCTGTTTGACTTTCATATTATTCTTATGTTCACTGGAGCAGCACTTTTAATTTTCTTCGGTAACTTTTCCTCTGCATTTACAAGTTGGCTAACTTTGGCACAGGAGGATTAGGTTTTGGCCTGTGTCAGCTTTTGACGTGCCTTCTTCAGTAAGCTTAATCATTTCTAGCTTTTGAGTTCATGTGAGAGAGGTTGTGACTCTTCCTTTCTCTAAGGTTATTAATTGACCTTATTTCAATATTGTTGTGTCTCAGGGAATAAGGAGGCCCAAATAAATGGACAGAGACAAGGGAATGACCAGTGAGTGGAGCAGTCAGAACACACACACATTTACTGATTAAGTTTATATCTTATTTTGGCATGGTTTGTGGTGCCTCAAAACAGTTCTAATAGTAACATTGAAGATCAATGATCACAGATCACCATAACAGATGTAATAATACTGAAAAAGTTTGAAGTATTGCACGAATTGCCAATATGTACATAGAGATAGAAAATGAGCATATGCTGTTGGAAATATGAACTTAATTGACACAAGGCTGCCACAAACCTTGAATTTGTGAAAAATACTGTATTTGTGAAGCATAAATAAAGTGCAATACAATTAAGTAGTGAAAGTCGGGCTTTAATATGGACTTGCTTTTCCTTTATTGTACAGCCTTGAGGTTATGCTTTAAGAAAAGTGTTCTGCAGAAATCTAAATATAAACCTAGATAAGTTAGGAACCTGTTATTCACATTATAAAATTATACTTACTTCACAAACAAGTTTTCTTAACCTGCAGCATTTCTTTAAATTACAGTTTCCTTGACATATTTTGTTTATTGGTCATTAGTCACTCAATGGGGAGTCTGGGGAACAACTGCCAAATGCCGATCAATCAGAAATGAGGTTGGAAAAATGATCAAATAATAAAATAAATCTCTGGGAAAGTACAACTAAATATATTTTCTCTTCCATAAATACATGTATCCTAGAAGTGGATTGATTTGGGCTGGAAAGATATTCTTCCTTGGCAGTTAGGAGATGTATTTTAGAAGTTCTGCATTAGAAGGAACCTTGTCGAATGTCATTAAGAGAATCACTGAACTGAACTGAAAACTGGAGACAAGATTGTTATTTTTGAAATGAGGAGACCAGGTAAATAGATTATGCTAAATTCCATGGATAAAGAGATGCTGCTGAAACCCCACTCAAAATGTTGTAACAGTTATTTTTATTCTATCAGGATCATCGTACTTGAAGATTTCTTGTCCCTTTTCCCCTTTAATTACTTCTATTTCAGATATTATACGTAGAATATCCAAGTACTACTGAAGGGGCACACTAATTAGAACCATAGATGGATTTAGCATCACAAAACAATATTAAGGGATTAGTGAAGATGTGATAGAGTCCATAACAAGCATATTTTGAGTAAACAAAAATTAGCTTTCTGAAGAGGATTCCGCCGAATGAGAAAGTATTATGAAGTGATAAAAATGATGTGAAGAGAAATGGAAAAATAAGCTTCTGCTTTAGTAAGCCCCCATGATTAGTTAACAAGATATGTATATGTGATTACACAGGACCCAACCATTAAGACATCAACCTGATTCAGGAAAGTATTTCTTACTAAATACTCCATTTAAAGTGGTTTTCGGCTTCACTGTTTTAAGCTTTACCAGTCTCTTATTTTGTATTGTGTCATTGCTTTTCAATTATAAGCATATGGTTTTTATCATTATATTTATCTTAAGCACACCTCTTTCCTTGTTTACAGACTTCACATTTTGAGTGCTCTACTCTTATAACATACCTGAGTGATTTTCTTTCATAATAATAACTGCAGTAACAATAACAATAGCATCTGCCATTTGTGAGTTTCATTTTTCCTAGAGGGTTTGCCAAGTGCTCTGTATGATTTATTCTCATTTAATCTCCAAGCATCCTAATGAGAAAACTGAGGTTTAGAGACATTATTTGATTTGTTCAAGGTCAAACAGATCTAAATGGTAGAGCCAGAATTTTAATACCAGGGTCTACTTGACCAGAATCTTTGCTCTTAACCATTGCATAGCACCTGCTACTACTGCAGGTTTTTAAGGCTATAACATCCTTGGCTGTAGGGGAGTCATAATCCTGAGACCATGAGATCACTCATCTTTGCCAGGGAGGCTGTCCAAGAGACTTCAGGCCTTGCTGTCTGATAACTGGGCAGTAGCTGTTAGGTTCCTTTATCTTCTTATATGTGACTCTTTAATTCCTGATTATTCCCAGAAGACCTTTGGAAGAGTAGTTAGCTATTGTTTTATATCACAAGGTTAGGTCAAGAATGAGAACTAGTCAAAGATTAAATGGCTTATCTGGGTATTGAGCAAACTCCTCTGGGCTAGGCTCTGTAAGAGAAAGAAAAACAAGCTAGATGGGGTAATTGCCCTCACCCTGGGGTAATTGCCCTCACCCTGGGGTTTCTGTCTTAACGCAGTTCAGAGCTAGACATCTTGCTTGGTTCTCCCTGTCCTCCTGCAATGGTTTGTTTCTCTACTGCTAATTTTTGCCCCAGCAAAACCATGCTATCCAGTTTATGTTAGGGTACTTTGGGAATATCCCTAGAAGGCTACTGCATAAACCTACATGTAGTAAACTGAGGTCTATGTTTCTGTAATGGATGGAAAGAAAAGCAACAAAACAACTCATTATGTTAAATCTGATTTTTCTTCTTCTTTTTTTTTTATATATAAAAAAAGCAAATACCATGATATTTTGGCAGACTTTTTGACAGTGCCCACATTTGATTTGATGAGATGTGTGCTCCTATTTGAGTTATGTCCAAAAGAGGGCAAACAGATGGAAGGCTTTTACAAAAGGAAAAAAAAAATCCTGGTTAGTGTGAGCCTAGAATCCCTAATTTGCTTTTAATTTTTTCTCTTAAAAAGCAATAAATATGTCTTAACAGATGGACTAACATTTGAGTTAAAAGCATCCTTTGAGAAACTACAAGCAATGAATGCCTTATACAGATGTGGAGAATTCAAATGCATGTAAATCATAGCAAACCACACAAAGTGAGGCTAGAGAAACATAAACTTTCTGAGAAAGGAGGTTTAGGAAAACATATGCTCAGACCTATAAAACAACCTTCGGTGACCTTCCAGCATAGATTTTCTTTTTCTTTTCTTTTTTGAGACAGGGTCTCACTCTGTCACCTGGGGTGCAGTGGCATGATCTCAGCTTACTGAAACCTCAACATCCTGGGTTCAAGTGATCCTCCCACCTAAGCTTCTTGAGTGGATGGGATTACAGGTGCATGCCACTCACACCCAGCTATTTTTTTTTAATTATTATTTTTGTAGAAACTGGATTTCACCATGTTGCTCATGCTGGTCTCAAACTCCTGAGCTCAAGAGATCTGCCCTCCTCGGCCAGCCAAAGTTTGGAATTATAGGCATGGGCCACTGTGTCTGGCCCAGCATAGATTTTCAAACTGTGATTCATGGCTCACTGATAGGTCATGAAATCAGGTTAATCAGTTGTGATTGGAATTGAAAAAAAAAGGTGATATTTGTGGTGGTAGGGCAAGGAATAGGATCTATTCAGAGTGTACCACTCTGAATAAAAATCAGTGCTATTTCATGATGGTTTGTTTCTATTACATATTGTATCCTGGGTCATGATGCAGTTTTTACTATAGGTCATAGTTAAAATATATGTATTCTAGAAGATGCTGATCTAGCAGATGATAAATGCAAATATATTGGAACATGACTCCATTTATAAGCTCCCTTTTTCTGCTTCTCTCCACATCTAGTCCATTAGCTTTCTGCTCAAAATATGGGATATGTTGTATTCATCTACTTCCATCTACTTCCTTCCATTTCCACTACTTTTGCCCTTATCGAAGCCACTAACATGCCTCATTTTAGGCTATAGAATAGTCTCCTAACTGGGATTTTCCACTCTGGGTTCCCCTCCCACAAAAGTGTGGGAGCTGTCTTCTTTCTCTCTCTCTGTCTAATAAATCGCTCTTCCACAAAAAAAAAAAAAAAAAAAGAATAGTTTTCCTAACTATTCTCCTGGCTATCACTTGGGCTCCCAGCAATCCATTCTCCATGTGGCAGCTACAGGAATCTTTTAAAAACATAAATAAAATAACTTTTGCACCTAAACTCCTGCACTGGTTTTCCTTTGAATTTAGAATAAAATCTAAACCTCTTAGCATGCTACAACCTACGTAGACTGGTCCCTGTCTATCTCTCCAGCATTATATCCTGCTGTCCTTCCATAGGCTCTGACTTGGCTGACCCGCAGGGTCTTGTATCTGCTCTTCTCTTTCCCTGGAAAGTGCTCTACCCAGATCTTAGCAAAGCTCACTTCTTTGCCCACACAAGAATCTCCTGAACTATGTAGATAAAAGTATATTCTCAGACCCACACTCCTCATGATGCTGAATACTCTCATATTCCCTGTACCAGTTGCCTCATATTTACTTTATTTGTAGAATGTCACTGTCTGAAAGTATCTTACTTGTTTACTTGTTTATTGTCTGCTTCCTTCTGTAAACACCGAAGCATTGGGACCTTGTCTGTGTTGTCCTAGGCTGTATCCCCAGCCTTTAGAATAGGGCCAGCCTGGCAGTAGAATGCACTAAAAAATATGTGGGAATGAATGAATTATTTTGCTTTAGGATATTCCAAAGGCCCAGATTATTTTTTTCAAAGTTTTATTTTTAATTGACAAATAATAATCATATGTATTTATGGGGTACAATGTGATTGATGTATATATATATATATATATATATACACACACTCTGTGGAATGATTATATCAAACTAATGAACACATCTATCACCTTACATACTTAACATTTTTATGGTGAGAACATTGAAAATCTACTCTTTTAGCAATTTAAAAATATACAATACATTATTATTATTACTAACCATGTTCACCATGCTAAGCAATAGATTTTGAAAACCTTTCCTACTGTCTAACTGAAACTTTGTACTCTTTGATCAATATCTCCCCATTCCCCACTCCGCACCACCTGGTAACCACCATTTTACTCTCTACTTCTATGGATTTGACTTTTTTGGATTCCACATAGACATGAGAGCAAGTAGTATTTCTGTGCATATTTCACTGAACATAATGCCTCCAGGTTCATCCATGTTGTGGCAAATTACAGAATTTCCTTCTTTTTTAAAAGATAAATACTATTGCATTGTTTATATATATATCACATTTTCTTTGTCTATTCATCTGTTGATGGACAATTAGGTTGACTTCATATTTTGCCAAAGGTCCACATTCTAAGGGTGCCAAACATAGACAAACTATGAACAGAATGAAGCTGGAACTTTTTCCTTATCCTACCAGTTGGATGTGGCATTTTGAAGCAAAGGGTCCCATTTGGACTCTAGACTAGAACTCCCCTGGGTGTGGCTTCCTTGGTTACTGCCGTATTTGCCTCTCTTTCCCCTCAAGACTTGTTGCCATGACCCTGATAGACCTGAAGTGCCGGTAATGTGGTGTCAGGAAACCAGAGTTCTGCAATCTCTCTGAATCTTGATTCTTTTATCTGTAAAATAAAGATAAGAATAAATTTACCTACTAGAGATGTTTTGAGGACTAAATAAGAAAGTGAGCATGAAAATAAATATTTGCTATTGTGATTACTAGTCTATTCAGGTATTTTAAAGGAATCAGAAGTGAACATGGAATGCTTTTCATTAATTCCAAACACTGGGAAATGCCTCTATCCTCTAAACTGCTCATCAGAAGTTGGGGCATCATCCTCAAGGACTCATTTCCCTTTATCCCACATTCAATCACCTACCAGTTTCTATCAATACTTCCTCTTCTTTATAAACTCCTTTATAATTTGAGGTCTGGCATGGGGCCCAAGAATTTGATTAGATGAGCTGACATGCCTGGAACAGAGAGATATTTTAAAAATATTAGCTTCCTTCCTTTTCCTGAGGAAAATTCATCTCTTCCTTTCCCCAAGATATTCCTGCTATTTGGTGCCACACAAGTCTCTTCTGTGCTGTGTATATCAGGGTGCTTTCTTGGGCTTGCCAGCCCTCAGTTACCACCCTCTTGCATGGATGCAGAATGAAAGGGTAAATCCTCCTACAGTCCCCCTCTCCCACCTCGCATTCCTCATGTGATTTAAATAGTTGCTGAAATCTCACATGATTCCACTTAGATATCTCAGTAGTTCTACTTTATTTCTAATTTCTAACTTGTTGAAGTAATCACATGCTTTCACGAAACCAGTCATGCATGCCTACAGTCCTCCTTCGTGCTCTTATTAGGGAAGGCACTTATATTTTGGCTGGCCTTGTGCTTTTTGCTAGTAATAAGCCACCTTCATTTATTATGATTTTTTAATAAACTTAATTTCCTCAATCTTTCTTCCCTTCTCATCTTATTATTTGTCAGCCGGAATACTGTAATGGCCACTAAGTGGTTTTCTTGACTTTCATCTCACACCCCTCCAATCTAACTTGTCGTTATTGTTATTATCTTATCCTCCCAGGGCCATCCCCAAAATGTCATAGTGACAATTAGACAGTCTGGGAAACAAATTAAAGCTAGAGTGATAGAACCAGTGAGGCATGGCTCCTACCTTTCTTATCTATCCCAAAAGAGCTACCTACCTAAGTGTGCTAACTATAGACCAAATAAGAGGGTAGTTCCCCAGCAGACCAATTCCAGGTCTGAGTGTGTACTAAATTGCTGGTTAGCCTGGGTGCTCATATCTTGTCTCTGAGTGTGCACATCTGAAACAATAACAATAGTAATGGCTAAAGTTTCTTTTGAATTTACTATGTGCCAGTCACTGTTTTAGTGCTTTACATAGACCTGTTCATCATTTCAAATGCCCTTTGAGGTAAATACTACTATTGTCTGCATTTTAGAGATGAGAAAAATGAGGCAGCGAGAGGTTAAGGAACTAGTCCAGAGACATTCTTTGGTTAGAACTATAGTCCCAGAGCTAGAAAGTGTTGGGACTATGGTTCAAACTCAGGCAGTGGCTCCAAAGTCTGCAGTTGGATGCTGTAAAAAGGAGTTGAATTAGATGAGCTTCTGGGGTCTCTCTACCTCTAAAAATATCATAAGTTCATGTGCCAGAGAAGGCTGCTGGCTTCCCCCAACAAACAAGGGTTAGGAACAGTGCTATGCTAAGATGTGACACTGCAGCCAGTACAGTTCATCCTCAGGCAGGGAACATTGTCTAAATATAGAACCTCCCTTAATGTTGGAAGGTCTGACTAAACTGGGTTAGTTGCTGGGTGAGGTGCTAGAGGCAGCGCAAGTGGAAAGGTGTGCCAACTGCGCAGTAGTGCTGCATAACAATGTAGGGCAAGATTCCTCCCTGAGCTCTACCCTGCTTGCATCACTGCTTTCATTGCACGTCCTTTAGCGGGATTATATAATGCCGATTAAGGTAGATTACTTTATGAATCAGTTTGCCTCTCAGGGAAATCAGGGCATTTTGCCAAACTCTTTTTAACCAAAATGATAATTACATGCCTTTAGGCTGATTTTCTTTTTACTTGTCAGTTGCAAGGGAAACTCTGGCTTGTGCCTGTTCCATGCACAGCTGGACTGTCTTTGGACCTCCATATTTTCCAACAATGTGAACTTCTGCTGGCTTATTCTTTGGGATACGTTTTAGACATTTGAGATTCGGTTGTGAGTTGAATTGTGTCCCCCCAAAAGAGATGTTTAAGTCGTAAACCCCGGTACTTGTGAAAATGACCTTAATTTGGAAATAGGTCTTTGAAGATGTAATCAAGCTACGATGAAGTCATACTGGAGTAGAGTGGGCCCTAATATAATAGCTCATTTCCTGAAAGAGAGGCAATTTGCACACAAACATGCAGACACACGGAGAACACCATGTGATGATGGAGGTGGATATTAGAGTGGTTCATGAATAAGCAAAGGAATGCCAAGGACTGTGGGCAAACACCAGAAGCTAGAAGTAAGCGAAAAACCATTCTTCCCTAGAACTTTCAGAGGGAGCATGGTCCTGCTGACACCTTGATATCAGACTGAGAGAAAAAATTGCTATGTTTTTATGCCACCCAGTTTATGGTACTTAGTTATGGCAGCCCTGTGAAGCAAATACAAATACTTCTCTGGATCCTTTGCCAACGATGTTAAAAGGACTCCATAAGCATAATTTTATTAATTCATACGACATAAATTGAACTATTTAAAGGGTTTGTACCATGGAAATAGGGCTAGGATGCTGGCCTAAAGACCGGAGATGCAGCTCTGCCTCTGCTACTTCCTAGCTCTATGACTTGGGGACAAATCATTCATCCTTCCTGAGTTTTTTTTTTTTTTAATAAAAAAATGAGACTATTCCAAAAATATTGCCTTGTTTGCCACATAAGGTTGTTATAAGAATTGGTAGTAATTTACATTTATGTAGCACTTGAATGTTTACAAAGAACATTCAGGTAAATACACTATCTTATTTGTTCTTCCCAAAAACCCTACAAGGTGGATAGTTTTCTTGATCTAATATTGCTGATCAATGCAAAATTTAGAGAAGCTGTTTGTTTGCCAGAGACAACACAGCTGGTAAATATTAGAGACAGGACTTCTCTGTTTTTCATTCTACTTACTACACTGTATAGTGCTTAAGAAAACACTTGGTCCATTGTAAATGTTCAATATGTATTTGTTGAATGAATAGAGGGATGAATGAATCTTTGTTTTCTGTTACTTAAGCATGTAAATCTTTTAGAACACTTCAGCTGAAAGATTAATGTATTCAGTATACAATTCCAATTATTTCTTTATGTACACAAAAATATTTATTGAATACTTGCCAGGGGCTAATCATGGGTCTACGTGTAGACTTATAGCAGTGACAAAACAGACCAAGTCCCTGTTCAGGCAGAGCTTACATTCTAGTGGAAGAAATAGATAGTAAATAAACAAACTTCTATCTTGACATGAAATTGCCAAGCAGAAAATTAAGCAGAATAGTAGGGATGGGAATTATGGGGTGGGAGGAGGGGAAGAAGGATGTTGTAGTGTAGTCAGGAAAGGCCTCTGTGATAAGGTGACTTTTGAGTAGAGCTATGAAGGAAGTGATGGGCATCTAGGGGAAGATTATTTCAGGCTAAGGAAATAGCAAATAAAAAGTGTGAAAGTTTTTTTTGTGACTTTCAAAAATCAGCAAGGAAGCCAGTGGAGAAGAGGGGTGGATTGGAGGTCAGAAAGTTAAGGAGGCCCCGACCACATGGACCTTGTAGACCAGCGGCAACAGGACTTTTGTTTTTTACTACAAGTTGAGAAGCCATTGGAGGGTTTTGCACAGAGGAATGACCTGGTGTGTTTAAAAAGGATCATTATGGTTACAGTGTGGAGAATAGATGGGAGAGGGGAAAGGATGGAAGTTCACAAAGGTTGTTATACTAATGTAGGCAAGAGATGAAGTTAATAAGGATGGTCAGATTCTGAATACATTTTGGGGGTAGACTTGACAGGATTTTATGTTTAATTTGGATGTGGGGTGTGAGAGAAAATGATGTGTCAAGAATGGTCCTGAGGTTTTTGATATGTGCAGCTATCAATATAACATATTTAAGAGTTATTAAGGTAGTGAATTCTGTGGGAGAAGCAGGTTTGGAATAAGGGTAGGGAAACCAGTTTAGTTTTGGACATTTCAACTTGAGATTAATCATAGACTTCCAAGTAGAGATGTTGTGTATACAAATGGAAATATGAGTCTGGAGTTCAAGGAAAAGGCCCAGGATAGAGGTAAAATCTTGGGAGTCATTAGCAAATAGAAAGTATTTAAATCCATTAGATTGGATGAGATCAGCAGGGTGTGAGTATAGATTTTTAAAATAGGTTCAGGGTTTGAACCCTGAAGCATTTCTCCTTTTGAGGATCAGGAATATGAAAAGTAATGGGCTTAAGAGACTGAGAAGGAACAGCTAATGAAGAAGAAGGAAAACGAAAAGGGAGTGGTGATGTAGAAGCTGAGGAAAGATGCCATTTCAAGAATGTTTCAAAATTTATTACACAGGAGAGAGAGGGATGATTCCTAAAGCAATGATCTCAATTGACATACTGCTGACTGAGTTAGGTGAAGTCTAAGTAGTTTCTGTTTAGTATGGCAATTTGAAGATAATTAATAAGTAACCTTGAGACACACAGTTCAGGTGTGGGTGGGAAAAGATGGCAGTAGGTTCAAGAGAAGACAGCAAGAAAGAAAGTGGAGTCAAAGTACACACCCTTTGGAGGAGTTTTGTTATAAAAGGGGAAGGAAAATCGTGTAACTGGAGGGTAGTTTGATGTTAAGGAAGAAGGAGGTTGGTTTATTTGCTCATTAAAAGAGGAAATACTAAAGCGTGCTAATGGTGATTGTCTTATAGGAAGAAGAAAAATGATTCCATAAGGAAACAGAGAGAACTGCTATGGTAATATTCTTGAGCCAGTGAGGGAGAACATATCAAGTGAACAAAGGGAGGAGTCAGTCAGCCTTAGAAAGGCACACACCTCCATTGTGATCCATTATCACAGTAAGGAAGGCAGAATACATGGGTGCAGACACTGGTGGGTTGTTTGTTATACATGTGAGAACTCATGGAAGTTTTCTCTGATTGGTTCAGTTTTCCCAGCAATGTAGGAAGCAAGGTCATCAGCTAAGAGTGAGGAGGGAAAGAGGTGTCACATTCAGGAGAATGAGAGGGCGAATAGACTAAGGAAATGTAGTAGTAGGATATCCAGGCAGCATTGTATAAAAATATGAGAGATTACTTTGATGAGTAGAGAACAAAGATGGGAATTATATACATTTGTTGACAGCCCACACATGGAAGCCGTGCTATAGGCTTTGAAATACAAAGAAGAATTCTGACCCCCAGGAATGTAAAATCACGTGTCAGTGACAACTAATAAACACAAGAAAGAGATTCAAATAATAATTTAAGACAATAGAAGAAAATATATGTGACACGGAAGCATATATGAATGTGTTTAAGGAGTTTAGAGGAAAAAGAGAGGTGATCTAGAAGTGTTATGAATCTGGCAGAAAAGATAAATTCAGAGAGGGACAAATGAGAATAAAGTAAACAATAGGAACAAAGACCAAAGCCTGCAGGAAAAGAGGTAGAGATACATCATCATCAAGTAAGGTTGCCAGATAAAATACAGGACACCCAGTTAAATTTGAATTTCAGATAAACAAAAATAATTTTTAGTATAAAATACATATTTACACAGAATCAAATTTAACTGGCTGTCCTACAGTTTTATTTGCTAAATCTGGCAACCCTAGAATCAAGGTTAAGGAAAACAAACAAACAAAAAATTATATTGAACCAAGAGAAGGAAGAATTTCAAGAATACAAAAGGTGTTCAGTAGTGGCAGATACTTCAGTAAAGCCATGGAAATAAAGTTTTGTTATTAGAACAACATTGGTGGCATTTGACACAGCATTGAAGGCATAGGCCCAAGCAACATATATGGACTACTCAGTGGAGAGGCTTGGCAGTAAGAAAGGAGAAAAATATATAGTCTAAGGCCAAATATAGAGGTGAATTCCAGGACCTGGGCTGACAGCCACTGGGATACTGTATGCATTTAGGTAATGTGTGAACAACAAATATCCTATCTTTAAGATGCTCTGTAATGGCCAGAGACTTGGCTAAACAGCGAAGATACAACTTAGCTGGCTTGGTACTCTAGGGCTCAGGTATCCTCTGCTGGAGAGCAAGACAAGGGAAGGAGACACATTTTGTAAATGAAATACGAAAGAAAAAAAGGAATGAAAATCCTACTGTAGTCAAAATGTTTATTTCAGTTCAATAGTAGACCAAATTCAGATACTCTCAGATTGAAATTAGAATGTGAACTTTAGATTATAAATCATTTAATAGAACAGACTTTCTGCCCACAGAGGCCTGCCCTATACTGGATTTTATTTCTTTACAACCAGGTAGAAAAAATTATCAAAGAAATTCCATGAGAAACGAGCACTGTTGTGAAAAAGGCAATGGCAGAATTTTTCCTGCCTGGCCACTAGAATTAGGGCACTTGGTCACAGAAGATGGGACGTCTGAGGGCTGTACACTGTCAGTCAGTGGAAGTGTTAGAATGACAGTGACACATGCTTTTCCAGTAATGTTGTATCCTTAGGGGCCTCAAGGTGCTGTAGTATCATTATAGAATATTTATTTCGAAATTGTCTACTCCCCAGGAAGAAAAGGTAGCAGCTTTTGGAGGAGATTTTTTAAAATGAGGGTTAACAGTGGCCGGGTGCGGTGGCTCAAGCCTGTAATCCTAGCACTTTGGGAGGCCGAGGCGGGTGGATCACGAGGTCAAGAGATCAAGACCATCCTGGTCAATATGGTGAAACCCTGTCTCTACTAAAAATACAAAAAATTAGCTGGGCATGGTGGTGCGTGCCTGTAATCCCAGCTACTCAGGAGGCTGAGGCAGGAGAATTGCCTGAACCCAGGAGGCGGAGGTTGCGGTGAGCTGAGATTGCGCCATTGCACTCCAGCCTGGGTAACAAGAGCGAAACTGCGTCTCCAAAAAAAAAAAAAAAGTGAGGGTTAACAGAGTAAACTTTGACAATAACTGCTAATGGATTAGGGTCAAGGACATCTCAGTGTTCACAGATCTTAAAAATATTGTCATCCATCTTTCTCTCTGAATTGAGTGCTCATCTTACCAGTTCCTATAGTTAATTAGATTGTTAACTCTGTCTATTTATAGCAGCAAACACTTCACTGGCATGTAGCAAATGCTGATTATTAAACAGGAGCCTCTACTGACTCAGGGTGGAATGAAATGTAATTATTCAAATTAGATTTAGGCCAAGGTCCAATGACCTCACAGGCAACATCCTGATTTTGCAAGTACTAGTTTCCATAAACCATTTCTCTCAAAGATGTAGAGATTACCATCTTTAGGAACCTTGTGGTGAATAGTGATGCTGAGTTTAGGCCTCCCCTAGCATTCTTAAAAGGATTATGCTGTCTTCTATAAATGTACCTATGCACCTGCCAGCTCATGACGCAAAGTCAGCCTTACTAAGTAAATCATTATACAAAGTAGTTATGGATGTAGAATTTTAATAGCAAATCAATTAAAGTTAATTTTCATGGATGCTATTAAGGAGGGTGTTCACCAAGCCTGTCTCTTTTCATGTATCACATTACTTTATACTTTGAGAGAAAAACTCTCTGTTTTTTCATCTTTTGCCATTTGTATTTTTTATTCATTTATATTTTAAGAAATTTTAGATTGGGGGTACTTGTGCAGGTTTGTTACATTGGTATATTTTGTGATGCTGAGGATCTCATCACTCATATAGTGAACATAGTACCCAACAGGAAGTATTTCAGCCCTTGCCCCTTTCCCTTCTTGCCTTCTTTTGGAGCCTTCATGGTCTATTGTTCCAAAATTTATGTCCATTTGTACCCAGTGTTTATCTTGCACTTATAAGTGAACATATGATATTTGTTTTTCTCTTTCATCTTCACTCATTTGCTTAGGATAATGTCCCCTAGCTACATCAATGTTGCTGCAAAAAAGGACGTGATTTTCTTGTTTTTTTGACTGCATGGTATTCCTTGGTGTTAACATATCACATTTTCTTTTTTTTTTTTCCCATTTATTTATTTTATTGCATTTTAGGTTTTGGACATATCACATTTTCTTTATTCAGTCCACTGTTGATGGGCACCTAAGTTGATTCCATGTCTTTACTATTATAAATACGGCTGTGATGAACATACAAGTGTAGGTATCTTTTTGGTAGAATTATTTATTTTCCTTTGGATATATAAAGGAAATAAATCCTTTAGGATATGTAAAGGAAAAGTAATGAGATTGGTGGGGTGAATGGTAGCTCTAATCTGAGTTCTCTGAGAAATTTCCAAAGTTGAAATTTACAAGCTTAAGAAAAAACAAGGGATCTATTAAGTAGGTATGGGTGTATGTACTCGGGCAGGATGTTCAGCTGCATCTCACAGGATCCATACTAGGACTTAGAGATCTTTATCCTCCTAGGGTCTGCTAGTTGTCTTGTCTCTGCTGCTGTCTTGAGTATCTGCTCCTACTCTGTTTCCAAGGAAAACTTTCTCTGCTTAGCTTGTATATGGCTCATCATGAATGCCCTCAAATGGTACCTTCATTCTCTAAATTATAAGATATTCCTTCTCTAGACTCCATAGCTACCTGACTTAATCTCTTTGCTTTTTAAAAAGTATAGCACTTTAAACAATTGAAATATACTTTATATAACATAAGATTCACCATTTGAATGTGTACACTTCATTGCTTTCTAGCATATTCATTATGTTGTCCAGTTATCACCACTACCTAATTCCAGAATATTTCCATCACCCCAGAAAGAAACCCCATATCTGTTAGCAGCTAGTCCCAATGACTTTCCCACCACATACCCTGTGCAACTTCTAATATAATTTATGTCTCCATGAATTTGCCTCCTCTGGACATTTTATATAAATGGTGCAATACAGTATATGGCCTTGTGTGTCTCACTGATTTCACTTAGCATAACGTTTTCAAGGATCATCTGTGTTGTAGTATGTGACAGTATTTTATTACTTTTTATAGCTAAATATTATAATAGTCTGTTAATGGATATGCCACATTTTGTGTATTCATTCATCAGCTGATGAATGTTTGAGCTGTTTCCACTTTGTGGTTTTTAACAATAATGCTGCTATGAACATTGTTTTTAAAAAACAATTATTTATTTATAATACAAAATGACATTTATGTGTACAATGTGATATCTTGATATATGTTATACATGTGGCAAGATTAAATCAAGCTAATTAATATGTCCATTACCTTACATACTTATCTTTGTGTTGAAAACATTGAAAATCTATGGACTTAGCAATTTTTATTATTACAACAACAAAACAATAATTTATATTGTTATAATCAATAATTATAATAATTTACATTATTATTAGTTATGGTCACTGTGCTGTACAATAGATCTCTGGAACTTACACCTCCTATCTAAAAGAAACTTTGTATTTCTTAATCAACATTTCCTTATTTCTCACCCTTCTTACCCCAGCTCCTGGTAACCATCATTCTACTCTTTGCTACATGAGTTTGATATTTTAAGATTCTACATATGAGTAAGATCATGCAGTAATGGTCTTCCTGTACTGAGAGAAATTGGAAAATTAGAAATTTCTTTTATTTCACTTAGCATAATCTTCCTCCAGATTCATCCACATTGTCTCAAATGACAGGATTTTCTTTCTTGAGGCCTAATAGTATTGTGCGTGTGTATATCTATACACACACACACCACATTTTCTTTTTCTTTATCCATTCATTCATTCACTGATGGACACTTAGGTTGATTCTATCTATTGGCTATTGTGAATAATGCTGCAAGGAACATGGGAGTATAGATATCTCTTTGACATACTGATTTCATTCCCTTTGGATTTATACCCAGAAGTGAAATTGCTGGATCATATGCTAGATCTACTTTTGATTTTCTGAGGAATCTCTATACTGTTTTCTATAATGGTTGTGCCAATCTACATTCCCACCAACAATGTAACGCAGTTGCCTTTTCTCTACATTCTTGTTTACAGTTATTATCTTTCATCTTTTTGATAATAGTAATTTTAACAGGTGTGAGATGATACCTCATTGATTTTAGCTTACTTTTCCCTGATGATTAGTGATTTTTATATAACTGTTGGCCACTTGTGTCTTCTTTTGATAAATGTCTACCCGGGTCCTTTGTTTATTTTTTGATCGAGTTGTTTTCTTGCTATTGAGTTGTTTGTGTTCCTTGTGTATTTTTGGATATTAACCCCATATTAGATGTGTGGTTTGGAAATATTTTCTCCCATTCTATAGGTTGTCTCTTTATTTTATTGATTGCTTCCTTAGCTATGTGGAACATTTTAGTTTGATGCAGTTCCATTTGTCTAGTTTTGCTGTTGTTGCCTGTGCTCTTGGGTCCTGTCTAATAAATCTTTGTCAAGATCAACATCAAGAAACATTTCCGTTTTTTTCCTTATAGTTTTATAGTTTCAGGCCTTACCTTTAAATCTAATTTATTTTGAGTTTATTTTTGCCTATGGGGTGAGATGGGGTCCAATTTCATTTTCTACTTGTGCATATCTAGTTTTCCGAACACTACTTATTGAAGAGACTGTCTTCTTGCCATTGTATGATTTTGTCATTTTTGTCAAAGGTCAGTTGATCATAATATGGCCTCTCTATTCTATTCCATTGGTCTATAGGTCTGTTTTTGTGCCAGTACCATGCTGTTTGGATTATGACAGCTTTGTAGTAGATTTTGAGATCAGGTAGTATGATGCCTCCAGCTTTGTTCTTTTTGCTCAAGATTGCCTGGCAATTCAGAGTTTTTTGTTTTTCCATATGAATTTTAGGATTGTGTTTTCTATTTCTATGAAAAATGACACAAATTTTGTTAAGGATTGCATTGTATCTATAGATCACTTTGGATAGTATGAACGTTTTAATGATATTAATTATTCCAACCTATGAACATGGGCTATCTTTCCATTTATTTGTATATTCTAAAACTTCTTTAATCAATGTTTTATGCTTATAAGCATACACATCTTTCACTTCCTTGATTAAACTTATTTGTAAATGTTTTTCTATGCTGTCGTAAATGAGATTATTTTCTTGGTTTCTTTTCTGAATAGTTTATTGTTAATGTATAGAAATGCTAATTTTTTTTTTTTTTTTTTT
>NW_016107952.1:470491-479417 GCF_001604975.1 Cebus imitator | reverse complement strand
ATCTCTTGACCTTGTGATCCACCCGCCTCGGCCTCCCAAAGTGCTGGGATTACAGGCTTGAGCCACCGCGCCCGGCCTATTGCTACTAATTTTTATGTGTTGATTTGGTGTCCTGCAACTTAACTGAATTTGTTGATTAGTTCTAACAGTTTTTTGATAAAGTCTTTAGAGTTTTCTATACATAAGATCATCTTGTCTGTAAACAGAGACTATTTATCTTCTTCCTTTCCAATTTGGATGCCTTTTATTTCTTTCTCTTGCTGAATTTCTCTGCCTAGGACATCTAGTACTATGTTGAATAAACATGGTGACAGAGGGCATCTTTGTTTTGTTCCTCATCTTAGAGGGAAGGCCTTTCAACTTTTCATTGTTGAATGTGATGTGAGCTGTAGGTCTGTGATATATGGCCTTTATTGTGTTGAGGCACGTTCCTTCTATACTTAATTTGTCAAGAAGTTTTAATCATGAAAGGATTAATCATTTATAGTCATGAAAGGATGTGAATTTTGTCAAATGCCTTTTCTGCATCTATTAAGATTATCACATGGCTTCTGTCCTTCATTTTGTTAATGTGGTGTATCATATTCATTTGCATGTATTGAACTATTCTTGCATCCAGGGATAAGTCTCACTTGATCAGGATGAGTGATCCTTTTAATGTGCTGTTGAATTAGGTTTGCTGGTATTTCATTGAGAGTCTTTGCATCATTTGTCTTCATCAGGAATATTGGCCTGTAATTTTTTTTTTGTAGTATTCCTTTTCTGGCTTTGATATCAGGGTATGATATGAACTCTATTTACAAGTTTTGGTGCAACATATCTTTCCAAGTCTCTTAGAGTTATATTTAGAAATGGAATTGCTGAGTCATATGTTAATTCTATGTTTAACTTTTTGAGGAACTGCCATACTGTTTTTCATAGTGGCTATAAGTTTTTACATTCTCACCAGCAATGTATGATGAAGGCCCATTGAATTTTAATTTCAAATTTCTAGGAGACAGAGTCTGGTTTCCCCATCTCAATTAAAATCAATTTGGGATTCTCTTTGGGTAAGATATATACTCTGTTCAATACATCTCAGTATGGGGGTGGGCAGTGGGACATGGAAGTAGAGTGGTCATGAAAACACTCATGTATGCAAAGGCCTATTATGTAACAATTCTTAGAGAAGTGATCTGGGTATTTTTGATTTCTCCCTTCCTGTATAAACTCGACCTCACCCCTAGTATATTCAGTTTTAAAATAGTTTTAAATCATGAAAGTGGTCAGTTGATGACAATTTCTGATTTTTAAATTGAACTGAGCCTTGAACTTTTCTTTAGGACAAGGCACAAAACTCTCTAGTGGCTAGTAAAAGTAACATATTCACTTTTAATAGATATTTCTTACATCAAACCTGTAAGGCATATGAAAATTCCACCCCAGTGTGGAGCTGTTAACTGAAATGTACAAGATCATAAAGCGAGTTAGTGACCATCATGAAATTAGCATTTGGAATCTTATTGCCACTGATTAGATTCTTAGGCCACTTGTTTGCTGGAACCCTAACTATTGTCCTTCCGTGCGATTTTGGGACCCAAAGTCCCCTTCTTCATTCATTCCGTTGGGGAATTTCTAGACAAAACCTCATTTAATACTTCGCAAAATGAGTTGCTTTATAAAAACCCCAAAATGCAATCAAATCCATCTGTTTTCTCTTCTGTATTAACTCATTTGTTGTAGTAAAGCCCCAGACAGTCCTTGGAGACATACAGTTATAGGAAAGAAAACTGATTATGAAGGAAAGATTTTAGGGTCATTGAGATTTATTCCCCTTGTATGCAAAATCTGTGTAATGTATGCAATAGCCTGAGATCACCTTGGCATAAAGCAGAGCACACATTTGAGATGTTGATCATGCAGCCTGCACATGAGGTGAATAATAAGCAAAGGATTCCCACTACAGAAGGTTTAACAATCCGGAGCTTAAGATATTGCAATGGAAATGAGGCTGGTTGTGCAGCCTTTTAACTGAGCATTATTCTGATGCTTGTCTCTTAGTATTAAGGCTCTTGAAAATTATTGATTTGGATTCAAATGGGGAGAAGGATTTAACATTTGCCTTGCTTTATGTGAAAGCCAAGAAAAATTTATACCAGCAAACCTGAACCTGATGTAGACGCTGTGTGTGTGTATACATGTGTGTGTGTGTGTGTGTGTGTATGCATGTATGTGTGTGCGTGAAAGAGAGGGAGAGAAAGAAAGAAAGAGAGATTAAGTAATAGATATAGAGATCTGAGTATGGAAGATTAAATAATAATAGATAGTAAACCTTATATAAATGTTATTTCCTTCACATAATTTTTGATAATTTTGATGTATTTCACATTATTTGTAATAATTTCTGATCATTGGAAGTTAGGTAGCTGAGTCCTTGTGGAGTGGCAATTCAAATCTTACATGAGTCTGCCTCCCAGCTCATATATTGTGGGCCATGTTGCTTTTCTCCTATTCCTCTCTCCAAGAGGGCCCCCAGACACAGCAGGTGACACTGATGGATGGTCCCTTCCTGGCTCTTTATTGAAACTCCACATTGTATACAGAAAGGGTAAGATAGTTGATGCCCCAGTCAGGAGTGGACAACTAACAGGTCAATAGAAACTCAACCTGAAATTGCTGTCAGAGCAACTTGTTATAGCTTTTGGCTTTGATGTACAACTACACTACTTTGTAATTCAGCAAATGTGGTGCCAAGGGACTGCTCCATTAGATGCATCTGTAACCAGAAGTCAGGTGATCTGGAGCCCAGCTTCAGCTGGAGCCCTGTGACCTTGGAAGGATTTTTAAGACCCCTGAGATTATTCCTTCACCTGCCAGAGTGATGGGGTGGGTGTTGGGACTTTCCTAACCAGGGTTGACTAGGATAATGCATGTGTAAGTATCTTGAGAAAGAAAAGTTATTGCCAGTAAAATAAAACTAGGCCCAAATTCCCTCAGAGGCATTTCTCCTTCTAGTGTGGGGAAAGTGGTAGAACTAACGTGCTTCAAAGCAGGTATTGCGTATTTTATCTCATTTAACCCCATTAAAGTTGGTATCATTATACCCATTTTGCAGGTGAGTTAACTGAGACTCAGAGAACATAAGTGATTTGCTCAAAGTTGCTCTGTAGTTTTCCACTTGGCAGAGGCGATTGGAAGAAATGTGTCTTACTCCAAAGCTGAATCTAAGGTGTGTGAGTCTTAACTCATTGCTCAGCCCAGTGCTTACTTCTACATTAGAAACTCATCTCCTCTCCTGTACTTCTGCCACTTAAAATTAACCCTTTTGAGCTGATTCCTTATTTGTAAAAACAGAACTAATGCCACGGATCTTGCAGGCTTGTGTGAAGATAAATGAGCTGGTACAGTGCCTGGTCATGGGTGGGCACAGACAGTATGCCTTATCTCTCCTCACATCCAGGCCTTCTGCCTCATCCATGCTGCTGACTCTGTGATGTTCCTTAAGTTCGATCTGTGCCTCAAGACTTTCCTTCTCCCATCAACAAGAATAATTAGAAAATGTCACTGTACATTATCTTTCAATTTTTACTGATATTAAATACTTTTTGAATTGTCTTAGATATTTTCTGAGCTAGACACCTAGGCAAGTTCTCTCAAGCAGGATTGCTCTTCAGTGGAGGGAAAGAATGTGCCTTGAGCTGTTGCAGAGATGACTCAGGGCAGAGATTTTTGACACCATTGGTCATTTTATTTGTATTTCCTTAATAGCTGACAGCCATGGCACCATTATTCTCTTGTAGTGCCCATTATCAATTCTATTTAACATTTTTCAGTAAGTAAAATGTTAATGAAGACTGTGATATATCATTATTTCACTCTAAGATGGTGATTTTGATGCACATGCTTAACTCTCTCCTTCCTTCCACCGAAATTCCATTAAAGACAGCCAGAGAAATTACAAGAACATCTGCAGCAGAGCTAGAGAATAGAAAACAATGCTATCATCAGGCCAGAAACTTTCAGAAATTTTTGTAAGGTACTCTTTTAGTCTGTTTTGTGTTGCTATGACAGAATATCTGAGGCTGGGTAATTTGTGAAGAAAGAGGCTTATTTAGCTTTCAGTTCTGTAAGCTAGGAAGTGTAAGAAGCATGTATCTGGCATGACTTCTGGTGAGAGCCTCATGCTGTTTCCATTCATAATGAAAAGTAGAAGAGGAGTGGGCATGTGCAAAAAGATCACATGGTGGGGTGGTGGGGGGAAGCAAGAGGAAGAAACCGAGGAAGACAGATGCGTTTTAATAACCTGCTCTCTTCTGAACTAATCCATTCCAACCTATTCTTTGTCTTAGCCTGTTTTGTGTTGCCATAACAGAATACCTGAGGCTGGATAATTTATAAAGAAAAGAGAGAGATGCCCTACTCCATAGGAGAGAGAAAGGCATTTATCTATCTATGAGGAATTCCCTTTGCGCTAGGCCCCATCACCCAATATTACAATATTGGAGATCAAATGTTAACATGAATTTTGGCAGGGACAAGCCACATCCAAACCATAGCACTCATTTTATAAATTTTTGTTAAAACTTTGTTATGGTTTGAATTGTCTCTCTCTGAAGGATATGTTTGAGTCCTTACATACCTATGAATGTGGCCTTATTTGGAAATAGGGCCTTTGCAGATGCAACCAAGTCAAACTGAGGTCCTACTAAAGTGGGCCATAAGCCAATCACTGGTGCTTTTATAAGAAGTGAGAAATCTGGACATAAACACACAGGAAAGAAAACCATGTGATAATGGAGGCAGACATTGGAGTGGCATAGCTGAAAGACAAGGAATGTCAAGGATTGTTGGGCCCCACCAGAAACTCGAGAGAAGCAGAGGAGGATTCTTTCCTGGAGCCTTCAGAGGGAACATGATTCTGCCAACACCTTGCTTTTGGACTTCTAGCCTCCAGAACTACAGGAGAATAAGCTTCAGTTGTTTTAAGTCACCCAGATTATAATTTCTTACGGAGCCTAGGAAACCAATATGAGCTTTACTAAAAACTTTAAAACATGGATTCAAGGGTGTACTGACCCAGCTGCAGTTCAACATGTAAAGGAAATATTCATCTGGAAACAGTGGATGGATTCCCTTAGCAGAGACCCAGATAATCTTCAAGCTCAGTATTACTGGAGCTCAAGCCAGTTTGAAACAAATCTGAACCCTACAAATGACCTTGGGAAGTTGGATCTTGACTACATACAGAGCAACTGGCCAGACACTCCACCATTGCTATGATCTACTATGTCAGATGAAACAGAGGCATCGTTTCCATGGGTTCCTATTGAGGAAAGCTCTAACCGTCAGAGAAGGGGCCGGCATGAAGGACTGCAACAAACACACAAAAACATCCACTAAGCACAGGAGTAAACTTTCTCACATATGCTCTCTCCTAGCTTCAGGGTACAAATTAAACTGCTAATCTTGTAAGACTGAAACTACAAAACTTCGAAAATTTTTGCTCTTTGTCTAAAACTAAGTAGTTTGAATAGAGATCCATATAGTTTTGGATAAGCCACTTTTTAAATTCCAAAACAGGAAAAATGCAGACATTCGCTTTTTAAACTGAAATTTTAATTGAGCACTACTATTTGTTAGTAGTGTTATACTAGTTGTTATATTAGGATGGGAGTTTTATTCAGAGGTAACATCATATGCAAATATCAGAAGGCAAGACAGAAAGAGTACATGGTACAGTCAAGGAGCTGCAAGAATGAGTGAATAGGGAAAAACCACTGGACCTGTGAAATTTTTAAATTATTACTCAAATGATTGAAATTAAGGGGGCCAGTTAGGGCAATCAGAGGAAATGACCCTTTGAAGTGGACTTATTAAAAAAAAATCAGAAAAAGAAAAAACTTAGGTCAATCGCCAATTCTTTTTATTATTTTAATACAAGGTTAGAGAGGACACTGTATTTATAAAAACAGAATAATTTGAGGCTAGGAAATATTGCCATAAGATCAGAAGTATAATCCTTAAATTAAAAGTTTTAAATAAAGGCATCAGAGAGAATATTGAATACTGCAATAAATTGAGTTGGTAAATTAGATGATTGGGTTGAGAGTTCTCCCAGAACACAGAGGAAAATATGCAAGCATAACCATATGAGTGTAAAGAAAAATGTACAGAGGAAAAATCCAACAGGTCTAATATTGGCACAATAATAATATCAAAAGGAGAGGGCAGCTAGAGAAAAGGTAACAATAAACAAATTAAAAAAAAGTCCTAAACTTAAAGAAATACTTGAGTCTTCAGCTATCTACTAGGTATCCAGTAAAACTTAGTGTTTAGACTCTCACACTGAGCTATAGCCTAATGCAGTCTTCTTCCTGCATTCAAGCAAAACCAAAAACAAAAGAGATTAGAGAGAGGAAAAAATAGATGTTTCAACATACTGCTTTTTTATCACATGAATTATAGAAACATAGGAAATAGTATACATAGAATTTTGAGGGAAAAGATTGTTATCCAAGAATATCTTCTATAGCTTTTGGATGAGGGCAATAGAAAATCTATTCTCAAACACCCAAAAGCTCATAAAGTGTTCTTTCTGAGAAAAATTTTTTGAAGAAGTCCTATAGCAATTCAAGAAGGAAATCAAAATAAATAATTCAAATTGAAGGAAGCCAGAGCATCCCAAAACTATTTGCAAGGAATGAACCAGCCAAATTAGGATAGTATATATGTACTTGTATAATTGTTAACATTGTGAAATTCAGCAAAAAAATATTAAAATGATAATCTGGATCTAAGAAGATAGTTTATTTTGATAAAAACTTTAGGAGTGTAGAGTAGAGGGAAGACATGAACAGAGACTCTGCAAGGACATAAATTTTTGTCTAATTTGTTTACTATTTTAGCCCCAGGTTTGGAACAGTGCCTAGTACATAATAAGTGCTTAATGAATGAATTAAAAGTCTGCTAAATTTCTGTAATCAATTAACAGGAAAGATTCCTATGAATCAATAATAAAAAGACAATTTAATAGAAAAATGAACAAAAACACTATAGGCAGTTTGAAGAAAGGGCAAATGACTAAAAAAATGAAAAAAAAAAAAGAAGTTTAACCTAATTAGTAATCAGAAAAATACAAATTAAATTAACAAAGATACACTAATTTCCATTATCGATTTGATTGTTAAAGATCAATATGGCTCACAATATCAAGTGGTGAGTATATGGGGAAATAGAAACTCAGTCTATTTGTATTAGTCTGTTCTCACACTGCTATAAAGAAATGCCCAAGACTGGGTAATTTATAAAATAAAAAGAGGTTTAATTGACTCACAGTTCCATATGGCTGGGGACACATCAGAAAACTTACAATTATGGTGGAAGGGGAAGCAGGCACATCGTACATGGCAGCAGGTCTAAGGGCGACTAAAGGGGGAAGAACCCCTTGTAAAACCGTCAGCTCTCATGAAAACTCACTTTCATTAGAAAAGCCTGGGGAACTGCCCCCATGATCCAGTCACATCCACTAGATCCCTCCCAAATCTTATCTCAAATCAACACAATTTGAGATGAGATTTGGGTGGAGACAGAGAGCCAAGCCATATTACTATTGGTGAGACTTTAAATTAGTACTAAATATTTGGAGAATTTGAAAATATCAAGTAAAGTTGAAGATGTGCATACTCTATGATTCAGCAGTATACTCCAAAGAAACTTACAAATGTTCTGCACACGAACTCCTCCAAGGATGTTCACTACATATAGTTTATAATAGTAAAAAAATGGAAACAACGTAAGTGTCCATAAAAGGGGTAGATAAATGAACAGCGGTTAATTCATAACATACATCAGTCAAAATTAGTGAATAGCATTTGTGTTTCAACTGAATATTAAAAACATAAAGTTACTAAGAGAAGAGCAAATTGCAGGATGGTGTGTATAACATGCTAATATTCATGAAGAGTTAACAAGCCCTCAAAGTCATACATGCATTACTATGAATTGCATTTGCCTGCTTCGCTAGCTAATAACAGTAAGAAACAAGAACTAGAAGGAGATATTGCAAATTCATGATAGTATGATAGTGGTCATCTCTAAAAAAGAAAGGCAAAGAGATTTGAAACTGTGGATTGCAACAAAGGACTTCAATTTTATCTATAATGCTTTACTTGCTTTATTTAAAAAAATTTGAGACAAAGAGACAGAATGTTAGTATTTATTAATTCTGAACAGTAGATATATGGATGTTTGTTTTATTATTCTTATACTTTTTTATTTTTAAAACCTTTCATACTTCCCCAGAAGTATAATCAATATCTAAGCTTATGTCCTTTAGAAGATTAGCTGATGGGTTTCTAGAGAGAGAGTGAGTCCCTGTAACTGCTGAAATGATACTAAAAACAACAGCAGTAAAATTATATGTGCTTTGTATGTCCATTGCTTTTTGGAGAGGGTAAAACTCCATCCTTGTTAAGGCATTTGTAAATCTATTTACAAATTTTGATTTTGATTTTGGTTTGCACAATAGTTGAATTGTATTTCTGGTATTTAACGTCTGAGGCCAGAGATGCTAAATATCCTGCAATTTGCAAGTGTGCTCCCATAAAATAAAATATTGACAAGGCCCAAATGTCTTACATCCCTTTGAAAAAAAGTGAGTTAGAAATTGAGGCTGGGCATGGTGGCTCACACTTGTAATCCCAACACTTTGGGAAGCTGAGACGGGTAGATCATTTGATCATTTGAGGCCAGGTGTTTGAGACCGGTCTGGGCAACATAACAAAACCCCATCTCTACTAAAAATACAAAAAAAAATTAGCTGGGTGCAGTGGTGCATGCCTGTAATCCCAGCTACTCAGGAGGCTGAGGCATGAGAATTGCTTGAACCTGGGAGGTGGAGGTTGCAGTGAGCCAAGATCACACCATTGCAGTCCAGCCTGGGTGACAG
>NW_016107952.1:469005-470286 GCF_001604975.1 Cebus imitator | reverse complement strand
TCCCAGCTACTCAGGAGGCTGAGGCAGGAGAATTGCCTGAACCCAGGAGGCGGAGGTTGCGGTGAGCCGAGATCGCGCCATTGCACTCCAGCCCGGGTAACAAGAGCGAAACTCCGTCTCAAAAAAACAAACAAACAAAAAAAAAGAATCACATTCTGTTAAGGATAACAGGAAATACTACCAGTGGCTTAAACACATAAGCAATTTCTTTTCCTTATGTAGCAGGAAGTCTGAAGTTAATAACAGTAAGAAACAAGCTAGAAGGAGATACTGCAAATTCATGATAGTATGATAGTGATCGTCTCTAAAAAAGAATTTGGCATTAGCTCAGTGTCTCAGGGAGGTCAGGGCCCAGCTCACTGTTTTTATTTTCCTTCCCCTCATAGGCTCACAATGGCTGTTGAAGCTCTAGCCATCAAGTGCAGGGTCCAAACAGAAAGAAACAAGGGCTGGAAAAGGAAGGGCAGTATCTATATTTAGAAAAAAATGACTTTTCCAGAAATCCTCGGTAGACTTCTACTTAGGTCTCATTGTACCACATGGCCTTGCTTGCTGCAAAAGAGTTTTTGGCTTTGCAGCCTTTATACTAGAGGAAAGAAAGAAAGGAAGAAAAAAAAAAAGAATTTGGAATGGGTGCTAAGTAAACCAACCCACAGTATTTGCTGCAAAAGTGAGTAGGTTAAATTTTCATACGAAAGTAAAAAGAGTGGGTATATCAAGTTTCATTCAGGAAAACAGAAACTACTCTGAGTATTTAAAACAAAGGGAATTTAGTGCAGGAAATTGGCTACATGAGGGATAGAAGAGTAGAGAAGCTAAATAGGAGACAATGAGGTAGCCTAAGGTTTCCAGCCTCAGGAAGCCACTACCTGCAATTTGCAGAAAGAGGAGGGGAGAAGGCAGAATTACTAGGGTCACTTGGCAGAATCTGGAACCAGAACAGACCCATCCATCAGGAGCTGGAGCCAGAGAGAAGCTGTAGCCATTGCAGGGAACAACACATGAGAGGCAGGAAGAGAGAAACAGCCTGGCTTATCCCTTTGTCCTACTGTTTTTTCTATTGGCCAAACCCAGTTGTAAGCAAGCTCACAGTCTGTAGGGGCCCCACTGTGATGCAGAACTGAGCAAGAATGACAAAAAATAGAGAGAGCAAACAGGTTCTGAAACAAGCATTTTGAGTCAAAACACAAAATATTCTTCTATGTAAATAAAGGAAAGTATGGGCAGTGAAAGTAAATCAGGAGTGACAAAATTAGTATCAGATGATGATGTAGAATTCAA
>NW_016107952.1:463807-466836 GCF_001604975.1 Cebus imitator | reverse complement strand
CTCCCTCCCTCCCTTCCTTCCTTCCTTTTTTCCTTCCTCTTTTTATTGCTAACGGGTACAATTCATAACAAAGACAGATAAATCATTGAAACTCTAGGTGCTAAGTAGTATGGCATCATATATAAACACCTCTTTTATAGAAATAGAAAAATACCTTTTGTATAGAAATACAAAGAGAAATTCACAAAAACCATAATCAAAGAGAGTGACTTTAATCTCTTTGGTAGACAAACAAACAAAAGTAAATAAGAATATTCAATAATGGTTCATAGTAAGACATATGGCAGCAGCCAAACCTAAAATCAGAAATATTCACAGCTTTAAGTTCTTTTATTAATACAGAAGAAAAATGAAAATAAATGGATTCAATTGTGGCCTCAATTCAAGAGGACATAAAAAAACTTATATAATTTTAGAAAAGCAAGAGAAAGAAATCAATAAAAATAAAAACAGAAATCAATACATGTAAACAAATAGTAGAATTGATAAATTTACCAATAGCCTGTTTCAAAAAGATCAATAAAAGACACAAACTCTTGGAAAATCTTATTATAAAAAAAGTGACAAAAATATCCAGATATACAACATTAAGAATAAGAACAGTAATATGATCACAGATATTGAGATAAAAATATTATTAGAGCCATACTATGTATTACTTAGTACACTTGAAAATCTCAATAAAAAAGATAATTTTATAGTAAAGTTAAAAAAATTAAAAAGGCTTCATTATGGTTCATGAGGCCCTGCAGTTATACTCTGTCATGGTACCAGTAATTCTCCTATATGACATCTATCATGATGAAATGCAAATTGAATGTACTGAACCGTTTCCCCTATTAAACTATTAGCATCCTGAAGGCAAGAACCATGTCTTATGTGATTTTTCATCCTGGAATCTGGCTAACGGATACAATGGTAGATGCTTAGGGGATGCTTGTTGAAAAAAATTCTCCTTTCCTCCCTCCCTTCCTTTCTTTTTCCTTCTGCTTTTATTTTTCTTCATTATTCTTTTCCTTCTCCAACACCCCAAAGAATAACCAAGAAGCAAAATCCATTTAGCTTAGAATAAAGCTCACCTATTTACATCATTCTTTACCACCTAGTGCTGATCTGTTCTCTATAGATCCCGTAGCCCTTCGAAGGAGACATGTGCATGCGGGCTCCTGTGTGGGGTCCGCAGAGGTTTTCTCTGCAAGCAAGGCTGCTTATCAAGAGCTGCCCGGAGCTAGTGACTCAGAGAATTGCCCAGCAGTCTCTCGCTGTTGCTAGGAAACCATGGTTCCCTTGTGAAACCCAGCACCACATTTGCAGGTTGTCCCTGATAACTTAGAGGAAGTGAAGAGCTGTCAAAAAAGGTAAACAAAACAAAAAGCTAAAATGAAGAAAGTAATTTTCCTTGCCCAGCACTAAATGGCAAGTACCTATGGGGATTAGAGACAAAAATAGTCAAAAGAGAGGTTGGCATCATTAACAAAAAAAAACATTTTTGCTCTTGTTACTTCTGACGTTGTAAAATGTACTGCAAGAACACAGCCAAGAAGATGTCTATATTTTGGGCAGTCAGGGCTTTCTGGAACTTTGGCCATGGAAGGGCCTAGGGAAGTGATGGAGGATTCTCCCTCAGGATCCATGTCCACTCTCTGATTTGGATCTCTCTAGTTATCTGATCAGCTGACTTTTACAGTGAATGCCTGCCTTGGCTTCCAACACACCTTTGACCAATTGCAAAATAGTGTTGCCAAGATACACTCAAAGAAGAAATAGCAGAAGGAGAATAATTAAACCTTATAGCAGTGATCCTCAAAAGTGACTGTGTATATGAGTTACTGGAGAGTTTCTTCCACACAGATTGCTGGGTCCTAGCCCCAGAGTGTCTGATTCAGGAGACTAAGGTGGGGACTGAGAATGTACATTTCTAATTAAGTTCCCAGGTGATATTGATGCTGCTGGCCCTGTGACCACATTTGGAGAACCTCTGCCCTAGACTATTGGATCTTGCAGGAAATTGACAAATCATTTAACTGATTAAAAACAAACGAACCAGAGGTTCAAAGAGGAGGCAGTGGATCACTCAAGGTCACTTTAGCTACTGGTGGTGGGCTCAAACCGAGGCTTCCTGAATTGAACACCAATGCTTTTTCACTACAAAATGCTCTCTAAGCTATGCCTCTTTAAAAATTCTCCAAAAGACTCCAGATGGCTGCCAACAGGGGTGGTCCTACCAAGTGAATGCCAAGTTGCTAAATCCAACCCTGATAGCAACAGCTTTGAATATGAAGCTAGAGACTGTTTGAAAAAGCCTTTATGTTCTTCGCAGCATTGTCTCTCATCTTTCTAAATACTGTAGATAGAAAAGGAAGCACACTGAGGAGGAGCAGACACAGCTAAGCAGGACTCCGACACATTTCCAAAGGAGCATGCCTCTAGTGCCATGCTGCTAAGCTAGGGCTGCTAGTGGGAAGCCCCACTGACTTTGGATGCAAATCCCTCTGCCACCGCTGACTACTCCCTGCCCACAGCCCCTGTATATGCTGAGATAGCTTCAGAGATAAATTTAAAACTTAAAAAAAAATTCATTCTTTCCACTTTTGCTTGAATATGGGCTTCATCAGCCATCAAGGCTAATTGTAAGCTGCAGGATGCAAAAAGAATTAAAGTCAGCCAGACAACATTTGATTAAAAAGGCCTGGTGAAAGCAAAACTAGGAAGAGTATGGAGTTTGTCTTTGGTTTCCCTGGTCTCTTTGTCCGTCTCATATCTCTCCAAGGTCCTCCACTTTTCCCTGCCCTTCTTGGTTTCTATTCCTGTAAGATCTTGCTCTTCATTTAACTTCAGCTAAACTCTGCTGAGGTATAAGATGAAAGATCTAAGAGCTTGTTCACCCATGGGCCTTTTCATTTTTATAAAATACACTGAAAGAGTTAAAACTCCCTGATGCGGCCGGGCGCGGTGGCTCAAGCCTGTAATCCCAGCACTTTGGGAGGCCGAGGCGGGTGGATCACGAGGTCAAGAGATCGAGACCATCC
>NW_016107952.1:436588-463572 GCF_001604975.1 Cebus imitator | reverse complement strand
AAAAAAAAAAAAAAAAAAAAACTCCCTGATGCTCGGGAAAAAATGACACTTTGATGATGAAGTTGTGGGTGTCATGGAGGCTGGGGTGAGAATCACAAATCAGGACCATCCCTCGAATTCTTTATATTGAACCTCATAGGTGTCCCGCTAAGGTGAAAGCTTACTTTGTGTATTGGTAATACTAACAGAGGCTAATGCCTTATGAATCATCACTTGTATCTACATTACTTCTCACAAAAACTTTGTGTCCACTAGATGGCATTTAGATAGAGCTGGTGGATGAAGTCTTAGTTCAGTAACCTCCTGAGGTTAAGAAAAATGTGTCTAGGTAGTTCCTCCTTCCTGCCAGGGTTTTAGCTTTGTTCACAATGTCCCTGCCTCAGGACGTGTACTATACATGTGTGCCTGCTACTGAGTGCAGAAATATATGTCATCTTACTTGCATATGGCACTTTATAGTTTTCAATGTACCTCGCATGCATTACTCCTTTTTGGGCTCACTTCTCAAATTTGTAGAAATTACCATTTTCATTTTACCTCTGAGGAAACATAGGTTCAAATACATCAGCTAGGAAGTGGCAGAGCTAGAACTTGAATCTAAACCTTTTGGTTTCTCATTCTAAATAGACCATATTTCATCCAAAAACAGGAAATTAGGGGTGTATCATAGAAGAGACAGAGAGGAGATGGCTGACTAAAAGGGCAGGAAGACCTGTAGAGGACTAACTGGAATTGAAAGTGAGTCTGATCAGCTTATGAAAACATAGAAAAGGGGAACATTCCAGGAGCAGCCTTCCTCTGGTGATACAAGTGGATGCTATGATTTCCATGCCTTAGGTCCAGAGCAGTGGAGCAGACAACAACATAGTGTAGCCTGTGATTTTCAGGAAGGCAGAAGATTAGGAAACTGTAGGTTGGGCTGCAGAGAGGAAAGATGGTGCTTTACATGGAGCAGAGGATTTGCCAGCTACCTCTGAGATTCCACTCATGTAGTCAAAACAAGTCCTGAGAAGGTGAGACTGCTTCAAAATCACATTTCAGCTGGGAATGCAAAAATGACTGTGGGCACATAGAAGGGCTTGTGCTGACCAGTGTCTTCCAGGAGTTATCTACATGTTGTCTGCTTATTTGTTTCATTACATAAATTTTATAGAATGGTGTGTTTCATTAATATTTTCTTCTTGTAGAGTGCTTGTCCTGTATTCCAGATGTTCCCAGGGCTACTGGGAGAAGGGATTATATGAACAAGCAATATTCCATGCTTTTAGCTACTCCTAGGAAATTAATATAGCAATAGCAGTGACTAAGGGGTTAAGAGAAGGAAGAAGGTGTTTCAGATGGTAGATTAGAAGACACAAAGGTACTAAGATGGAAATGAGCTTTCTGCAGGGAAGAATACAATCCCCTTCCTTGTCAAAGTGAAGAATCTGGGACCGATTGAAAGTAAGGTTGGACAGGTAACTTGAGACTGGATTATTGGGCCTTGGTGTGCCATACTGTAGAGGACTACCTTGATGGTGGCGTTTGGACATCATTGAAGGTTTTTAGTGTCATGCTGGGAAGATTATTCCAGCAATGCACAGGAGGGCTGGGAGTGGGACGACCCTGGGGACAGGGAGAAAGACCTACAGATACTAGAGTAATTTTCATATGAGATAATAAAGAGCTGACTTCGTGTGGAAATGGAGAGGAAGGACAGATTTGAAAGATACTAAGATGGGTCAATGAGAAAGTCAGTTGTTTATTGAACATGTTGTCCCCACTAGGTTTTCCTGCTATTCTTTTAACCTTACATTCTTGCTGCTTGTTTTCTCAGTGTGGTCCCCTGTTGTCTTAATAGAGCAGTGGAGCTCTGCTCATTAAAATTATGTAGCACATTACAAGTATCACTCATTTTAAGTAACTGATTTTATAGCACTTCACACCTGCCAAGTTGATAAATTAGACTTTGTACTATTTTACACAATCTGGAGTCTCAAATTTAGGGAATTTTGAAAACTGACAAATCCTGTGGCAAATGGCAGCACCTGCTGGCAAATATGATATTACAGGCTAACTCGAGTAGACAATGCAATGGCCCAGAAAAAGATGAACAAAGAGAACAAAGCCAGCAGGAGCTGGCAGGCTTGAGGAGGGGAGTCTAGGCTTGGAAGAAATTAATATATTTTGGGAAAAGCAGTGATGGCAAGATAATTTGGGGAAATCAATTCCGAGAAATTTTAAAGGACTAATATGTGTCTATCACTATGCTAGGTGCTCTGAACAATATAAATGTAATAACAGACAAGGTTCTTGACCTCATAGGCAATCATACATTTAGAATAATACATTCTACAAATTGAAATGTTGCAAAAAGTTCTTTTAGGATAACATTACAAACTAGCATTTCCAAAGTCTGACTACCTTCCGCAAACCTTCTGCAACAATAATTTTGTATTTAATGAATTTGAGAATTATTTTCTTCAGAATGTTTCCCCTGTGAAAACAATTTTTAATATGCTGAAACTTGGAGTATGTGAAACAGGGGAGCATGGAATTCACTTTTTAGCCCTTATTACTTAAATTTATTCATTTTGTAAAGTTAGGTTTTCCAGACCATCTGATTCAAGGAAGATGACAAAAGTCTTTGTAAGATCTAGTCATAGATTTTCAGGGAGACTAATGTACACAAAAGCTCCATTTCTCCTTGCTTGTTTATATTTCACCTTTTTCCCCAGAAAGAATTTAAACAACTTTAAGGCAGACATGGACAGCAAACGGTAAATAACTAACCATGTGTAAAACTTTATAGGGGCTACAGGAAGGGATAAAATGAGACAGGAGATGTCATAACTACCCTTAAAGAATCTGATTAGGAAGACAGGAGTAGACATAAAAAGTTAATGAGTAATACAAGATTATCTATAAAGAACACCATTTCTACAGCCGACTGACTGGGTCAAAATCCTGGCCCTGCATTTCCCTAGCTGGGTAACCTTGGGCAAATTACATAAACTTTCAATCCTTATTTGTAAAAGGGAGATAATAATAGTATCTGCCTCACAGGGTTGCTGTGAGTTTTAAATAGGTTAATATATGAAAGTAGCATACAGAGCATAGAGTATAGTAAGAACTATATGTGTTAGCTACTATTATTATGAAAAGTGGTAAATGAGTGGCACATTTAGCAGTTTCTGCAGGAGTTAGCTGTAAATGCTTTGGGAAATACTAAAATAAAGAAATAGTGTTTAGAAGAAAAGAACAGAAATGGATGAACTTGGGAGGGTTACTGGTAGGGTGGTGGTCATTCATGTAAGCTGAATTTTTTTAAAAGAAGAAGAATTTACATAAGAGAAGAGACAGGGAGAACAGCCTGAATCATAGTGCAAAGACAGAAGTGCATATAGCCCATGCTAGGGACAGGAGGAGAGGCTGGTCTGCTTTAAGCAGTGTCAGTATAGGTGGATGTATTATAGTTGAAGTCCTGCACTAGGATGATTCTGGCAGCCTTTAAATATCAGGCTAAGTCAAAACTTCACTCTGAAGACTTAGGAACCACAGATGGGGTTTGAATGGGATAGTGTGGCACATTAGGAAAGTTAACTTGTGCTATACAGGTGAAGTATGCCAGGAGACAGGCTAAGGGTCAAGTAAGTGTAGGATCAGAAGTTCGACTATGAGAGTCTGGACAAGGGGAAAGGCAGATGGAAGGATGATGAGATGGACCTCACTGAGGAAGACCTGATGGCACTGAATGTAGAGGCCAAGGTGAAGGGTAGGAAGATCCTACTGGAGACATTGGAATAATTGAGATATAATCAAGTGAGCTAAGGAGCATGTGGCTGGGATGCCACAGATGATCTTTTGTTCTATACATGTTGATAGAATATTGATGTAATAGAAAAAAAATGAACATTTATAATGTCTGGGAGAGTTTCCAGCATGAGTCCTAGACTAATGTCCCTAGCAGTTCTAGGGTAGAGGGACCCTTTGAGTGTGGAGTCTATCCCTTAGCAAAAATCCAAATGATTTCCCCCACTTTTCATTTTTGTGTATGTAATGTTATTATAGGATTGCTGATTTCACTGCTTTTAGTTTGAGTCTGGGTAGTGTTTGAGCAATGTACAGTTTTTATCATTAGTAGTCCTGAGTCTAGCCCATCCATCCTAGCTTATTCACATTCAGTCTTTTGTGCTTTCTGCCTGAGGACCCCAATGTCTCACCTTCCAATTTGGCATTAATATTAATGATGACCACTAGAGCAGAAAATCAGATCAGCATGCAAAGACATAGATCTGTTCCCTGAAGAGTTGCTGGTATATCCAAATGTGAAAGTCTTGGTGTGTTTTTATCCTTCAGGTGAAGTCTGGTAAGTGATGAGAAAGCATTCCTTTCCTCAAGTGAAAGGCTGATGCCATTAGAAATGGTTCGTTCTTTGAAACCTCATTTAGCAGCATACTCAAGAGTGGTTCATTAAGCTGTAAGCAGCTGTGTAGTGGCACCAGAGACTTCTGAAGGCATTGGGCTGAGATGGTGGCTTCACTGTTTAACTTCTGATTCTGGAACCATTTACAACTCAATAGGACAAACAGACAGAGTAGCAAGTGCAATGAAATTGAACATGGCCAGATTTGCCCTAACATTGAATTAAGGCTGTAGGCTCCAGAAGCAGTAATCACATTACACATAAAACAAGATGGGGTAAAATTTGCAAGGGCTCATTTGTTTATCCATTTCAAGGTTTGAGTGGTCAGATGTAATAGGGATACAAAGGAGAATAGAAATAAAAATCCTAATCTATAGCTTGCCCCCTGCCATATTGTGGCTAAATTTTTGTATGTCTTAGGTTTTTACCTAATTTTTTTTCCTATGTGGTGTTGTGGATGGGTTCAAAATTATATTCACATTACGGAATTTGTCCAGTGTTCAATCTACTCACCTGTTCTTCCACATATAAGTCAGCAATGCCCCCAGTGGCAGTGAGCACAAATAGCTCAATATGCTTTGAGTTATACTTTCCGTTTTTATAACTACTGCTTGTTTTATAGTCTAATTTTAGGCTTGACTTATTTTTTCCTCTCTAAGTGTTGTATTAATAAAATTCACAATGCCTTGACTGTAGCAAAGAGTGAAATATTCATTGAATGACTGTTTCATAATCGTAGTAGACAGGAAAGAGCTCAGGAAGAAAATTCTTCCTTATCTTTGGTGGTGCTATTGTGCAGTCAGTATAGACACAAGAGCAAGGCACACTTGAGTTCCAATTCTATGTGACCATGTGCCTATCACATTAGTTGTATCTCAGTTTCCTTATCTGCTAGGTGGGAGAGTATGATCTTTATAGAATCATCATAAAGAATGCAGACATAACATAAGAAGTGCCTAGCAGAATACCTAGTATACTTAAAGACCCTTAGAGAGTCTTTGTTGAAGAAATGAATAACTCCAAGGGAAAATTTCAGAAGACATGAACAGTCTTCTACATACAGCAAAGTTTCTCAAGTACCATGCTGGTAATATATCTTATAATCCTCTCATTCCATATCCACTTTTTAATTATTAGATTTGTGATGAAAGGGAACTTGTATATCTCTGAAAATGATGTGAACTTTTTCTAAAGGTGACTTTAAAGGAATTTTACTCTTTGTTTTAATAATGTAAACCAGCAGCAAAAATGGGCTTTTTAAGGTGCGTTCCAACCTGCTAGGAAAACTTAATCGCTTAAAATGGTGAGTAAACAAAAAAGAATAATGTGAAGTGAGCTATATGAAAACTTCAGTGTCTCAAAAGAGCATTTGCTGATGACACTGTAGTATCATGGGCTGAAGATTGGACGACTACCTCCCTGAGTGCCACCAGGGATATGTACATTCTCATGAACTTCCCAAATCATTTGTGGATATCAGCATCTCTAATCATCATGAAGAAAAATAGTGTGATGGCCCTGTTTTTATCTTAGGACTTCATTAATTTTTCTTCACTGAGTGATGAAGTCAAATTATTTCTGGGAAGGAAGTACAGCTTCATGCTGAGAGTACTGTTAGACAATTTGGCCTTTCCTATCAATTATCTGTAACTCAAACAATCTGAGAAGATATACAGGCTCAGAATTAAACAAACCACTCAGTAAATAAGATAAAAATGGAAGCTCACAGGTTCCTTTTGACCAAATGTTCTCTAAGCTTAATGTTGGCCGTAGAAATCAAACGTGTGGTCCTCAGGGAGATTGACTCAATAGGGCTTCAAAGCCAATAGGTACATCCAAAATGTTATAGTGTTATAACTTAACCCTCCTTCCCCATCATTTTTTAAAGTCTGGCTCACTTCTTTGGACCCTAAATCTTAATTATATTACATCTCAAAGGGGGAAACATACCATTTCGTAACATTAAACACATACACTAAAAGCTGCCTTACAGGTAACGATTTTAAGCTACCCTCATTTTGGCAGTCACCTGGAGTTTCTGTTTTCTAGCTGAGGTTCTGAACTCCCACAGAGGGTAATAAGGCTGTAAACAACTTACTTGTAACTGTACTTAAATATGACAATGGGGAGCTCCTGAAGATGGCAGCAACACTTTAAATTTCACCACACTAGGAAGGGCCTGTGGTTAACAAAACCAGAAATCAAATGAGGCTGGCAGTCTCCTGTTTGTAACCCCTGCTGCACTCCTCAACATTTTCGGCCACTAGTTCAGGTTTCAGCTTTATCCCTTTGAGCCTTAAACACAATGTAGAACATAGAAAGAGGGACTAACAGCCAGAGAAACGTGTATCTAATCCCCCTTTTACCAAAGGAGGGTTTACTTAAACCTTTCAACACCACCAGCCTCTCCACTTTCCTCCTGAACATGGCTTCTCTCTATACTTGAGTGTGAAATGGAAGGAATAGATACAGAGATTATAGAGCATACACTGATATTAAAAGTGGTATTACTCTCCATTGGCTAGTTACATTATTAGACGGAGAATGAACAAATTATTTCTTCTTGCATTCTGTTTCCAGAAATGCCCATTAAAGAAAATTAGTGTTTATTCTGTAATTGCTGAAAACCCAGAAGTTGCAATGCCTGTGTATAAGAGGTATCTATAAATATAAATCTGAGTCTTTCCCACTTGATTTGAAAAGCTATATTATTCATATAATTTTCCATGTGAAGCTGAAGATCTAAAACATTTTCTAGGCTGGTTATTATGTTTACATTTATAATTATTTTTAACTTAATTAGATGTTTAAATTGTAAAGGCAATATGAGCTTACATAAAAAGTCAAACAATTTATAAATATATATAGAAGGTAATTCTCTCCCCTGTTGTATCCTACTTCCTCAGGTAACTGTCAAATAGGCCAAAAAAATTCACCAAAAAAAAAAAAAGTGAGATTGTATTGTACACAGTACTGCAACTTTCTCTGGATCAAGAGATACAGATTGAATTCATACAGTAGCTGAATACTATTCCATAATATGAATATAACCTAATTTATTCAACTGTAGCTCCTGCAATAGACATTTATTTCCAGTTTTGTCATCACCACAAACAATGCTGCACTTTCATATATAGCCTTATCTACTGATGCATTTATTCTTGTAGGTTAGAGTACCCAAAGTGAAATGTTGTGCAGAAATTTTATGTACTTTAAATTTTAGCACATACTGCAAGATTACCTTCAAAAAATGCTGCAACAATATATGCGTGAATATGTGAATGTTTATTTTTGCCCATATCCTTACCAGCACTTGATGTTACATTTTTATATATATATATATTTTTTTTTTTTTTGCCAATCTGATAGGTAGAAAATGGTATTATGTTTGAATTTGCATTTCCCTGTAAAGATTACATGGCAATGAAATAGTGTGCAACAGACACCCTCAACATTCAGTTTACCCATGTAAGAAATGTGCACATGTACTCTCTGAACCTAAAAGTTGGAAAAAAATTTTTCTTTTTGCAGTGCCCCAGATGTTTCAGGCAGCCTCAAGTCTCCAGATTGTGTCACCTGATGTTTCCTTTGTGTTCTTCCTCATTTAAAAGAAAAGAAAAGAAAAAAAATGAATGGTGTTTTTTTGTTTTTTTTTTCACTTTTGAAATCAGATCACTCTTGGGGAAAAGCACAGCAATCTCCACACTCCTTCTCTGAGAAATATTCCCCTGCTTGGAAATGCCAGATGTGGAGAGGAATTTTGCTGAAATGTTTGAATGCAAAGGAAAATAGAAAGGTTTTGAAAAGCAGAAGAATTTTCTAAATGGAGGAATATTCCAGGATTAACCCCTTCTAAAAAATGAATCAAAGTTTTCTTCCCTAGTAGGTAGGACCTCAGATTACCTGGATAGAGATTTAAATTCATTATTAACTTTTCAGAGAAAGCGAGATGAGGCAATTGGAAAACAATTTATTTGCCACCGGCATAATATTCTAGGTGAAAAATAGACATTTTATATCTTGAATTTCAGGATAGCTCAGCTTTCCTGTTGAGATTACTAACCACATACCTCTCTTCTCATTAGTTATTTTTCACTTGGATTTGTCCTCTACAGGGAATCTTGTATTATTTATTAGTCACATAAATCTAAAAACAGCCAGCATCAGACTTGCTTAAATGTCAGAGACAACTATTTCTTGTGTTCTTTCTCTCAGCTTCTATCAGCAACATGCTCTTTTTATGTTTTTTTCTACATCTTCAGTGCTATGGAGAGATGCTCTTTCATCAGGCATTGGTTTCTGTCTGTTTCAGTTAAACTCAAATTTAAGCAGTTATATTCCTTTTCAAAATTATAAGAGAGAAAGGAGAGAGAAACAGAGAGAGGAAAGGGCTCAATGGAATGAGGGCCATATAGGGGTTGGGAAGAAAAAGGGGAAGAGAAAGAAAGGGAAGGAGCGGGGCAGAGATTTTTGAACCACACTCATCAGCATTTGTGCAGGATTCTTAGGCAACATCCAAATGATTTTTATTCAGCCTTAGAAATAATGGCAAGTCATGAAAGTGTTTATGAAAATGCATCTACCCCATATTATATCAATTTAAAACATCCAGATTTTCTACCACCATCTCCTATTTTTCCAGTCCTGGACCCTTGTCCCTATCACCTTTGCACTGATCATTTCCTCCCCTCCTGTCTTTACTTCCCTCCTTAATAGGCTATCTTATTCTATTCAGGCTGCTATCACAAAATACCTTAGGCTAGGTAATTTATAGCCAACAGAAATGTTCCTCACAGCTCTGGAGGCTGGAGGTGCTGGCAGACTCAGAGGGCTCTCTCTGTGAGGGGCAAACAAGTTCCCTCAGGCCTCTTTTATAAAGGTATTAATCCCAAACACCGGGGCTCCACCCTCATGACCTAGTCACCTTCCAAAAGCCCCACTTGTTAATACCAGCACATTCGGGATTAGGTATCAACATGAATTCTGGTGGGACACAGACATTCAGACCATAGCACAAGCTTAGACCATATAGCCCAAATTATCGGAGTAATTTTTTTGCATACATTTTCGATTCCCTTACTCCTTTCTATTCCCATCATCCTATTCTGAGTTCATTGCCACAAATTCAGATGGATCATACGGCCAGGCAATCTCACAGCATCTCCCTAGACAATTCATATCCTCCCTCCCTCCTAGACCAACAGCTCATTGTCTTCTCTTCCCTCCAACCTCTAACATCCCTCCCTACTCTTCACTCTTGCCTCATGACCTAATTTCTTATTTCTCTAAGAGTTTAGAAGCAATCAGAAGAGAAATTTCACATGCTCTCACCACCAGAACCCATAATCTAGCTGCACCTGTATCCACAAATCAGCTTCCACTGTGTTGCAGTGGGTGAACTATCCCTGTACCTCAACTTGTGTACTGGATTCTGCACATCCCCCAACTCACTTACTCAAGGACAACACTTGTGAAACAAGGTCTCTGATTGCTAAAAAGAAACAAACCATAGTTTCAGATTTATCTGATTTGTTGAGAGTCACAGGAAATAGCAACCTTTGGGCTTAGGCAAAGAGGATTCACCAGATATCCTCAGGCAAGGGACCTATGCAGAAGCACTTTACACTCCAGAGGCGGTGGTGCTTTCTGGGGAATAAAGACAAACTTGATGTCGTACTGTGCACATCTTGGATATTCTTGGTCCAGGACCCACTGTGGCTCATCCACACTTACCTGGATGCTGAAGCTCTGTGTTTGTGTACCAGAAGAGTACCAGCCTCTTGGTGCATGGCCATTGTGGGGACAGGACACCATTTAAGTTACCTGCTCCAGCTGCTTACCACTATCTCAAAAAGCCCCACCTATTTTGACCCCAAATCACTCTCCAGCTACTGCCCTATAAATGTGCTGCCTATTAGAGTAATACTCTAAAATTGCCGTTTGTCCTTGTTCTAGGTAGTTTCTCTCTTTCCATTTTTTTTTCTTGAACCTATTCCAATCAAACTTTTCTTCTCCCCTGCCACTCCCATTTTATCAAATCTATAGTGCTGTTAGTTGAATCTGGCATAGTTGGTCACTCCCTTCCTTCTTATAATACTTTCTTCTCTTGGTTCCTAGAAAGCTGTGGTTTCTGATTTCCCTTTTCTGAGTCCTCCTTCTCCTTCTGATCTTTTAACATCTTAGTGCCCCAGGGTTCAATTCTTGGGGCCTCTATCCACACTAATTTTCTATGTGATCTCAGCCAGCCCCACCCAAGGGACTGACAGATAAACTACAGGATTCCCGGCTAAATTTGAATTTCAGATAAACAACCAGTAATTTTTTAGTCCTGTATTTTTATTTGCTAAGTCCGGCAACCTTGCACATTCAGTCTTTTCCCTAATGATGTGCAGATTTCTATCTCCAGCCCAGATCTTTCTCTTAAACTTCTTACAGGTAGGGAAATTGAATTTTACATATTAAATTACCTCAACATCTCCACTTAGGTTTCTAACTGGCCGCTCAAACTTACCATGTCTAAAACAAATCTTGATTCTTTTCCTTTCTGCCAAACTCACTCCTCTTGGAGGCTTCCCTTTCTTGGGAATGACATCACCATTCTCATTCTCCTAGTTGATGTAGTTCTCATTGTCCCCTCTTTTCTCTCTTGCTGTACACCCAGTGCACTAGCAAACCCCAGAGACAGCATCTTTACAATATAATCAGAAATCTCACTTCTGCCACCTTCACTGCTGCCATGGTAATTCCAGCCATTATCATCCCTCACTGGACTAGTATAATAGCCTCCTAATAGGTTCTCCCTGCGTCTGTCCCTGCTCCCTTCCCTCAGTATATACTCCACAGATAAATTTTTTAAAAATATAAATCAGATCATGTTGCTTCTTCACACAAAAACCTGTAATCTCTTCTCTTTTCACTCTGAGTAAAATGCAAAACCCACACATTCTTACCGTGTCCTGCAGGACTCCACACCATCTGGCTGTCTGCCACTGCCCTGGCATCATGGCCATCACTGTCCCACTTGCTGCGCCTGCTTCAGGCACACTGACCTCTAGGCTTTTCCCAGAACATACCAAGTACCTTCTAGCCTCCAAGACTGTATTACTGTTCCCTCTGCTTGGGATATGCTGCCCCCACATATCTGACTGACTTGCTGCCTCTCTGTTCAAGCCTCAGCTGAAACGTTGCCTAATGAGAAAGGCCTAACAACCACGCTGTCTAACATAGCAGCCTCCCCCACCTTCATCCTGTTCTACTCCCAATGCCTGCTTTATTTTTCTTTGTAAGACTTAGTACCTCTTGACATGTTTATTTATTGTCTCTTTCCACCCTCTCCCACAACTAAAACTTAAGCTCCATGAGAGAAGGGCATTGGTTTTGTCACTTCTGAATGTCTGGGGCCAAGAACAATGCCTGGGATCATCAATGTTAATTGAACAAACAGTAGAGTCAATTCATGAGTGGAGAAGACATTTATGATGGAGGTTATGATGAAAGAAATGATCATCTTCTTGTTTGTTCTGAATCTTAATTTAGTTTATAACCCAGAAGTCCATCTTTTGATTGGCGTAACTTTTTATCCCTACAAAATGCTTGTGTGGGAGTAGCTGTTCCCCTCCCCACACACATCATTGAGAACCTACTATTATTTCTAAGAATTCAAGCAGAAGAGAGGGATGCTTCTTTCAAGAAAATAGTTTGAAGGAGTAAATACAAAAAGTTAGTTGAGTATTTGTCCCTGTAACATTTTCAGGCTATATATGCCCCTCGTAACAGTAAATTGTCTTAGAAAGAAAGTATTACTTTAGAGTTTATAAAGGTTTATTTTGAATCATCATCTCCATATTACAAGTAGAAAATAGAATCTCAGAGAAATTACAAGGTCAATTAGAGGTGGAACTACTGTTGAACCCTGAGTTACCTGACTCAGTTAAGTCTAATGAGACAAAGAGATGGCACCTCGGAAATTGCTGTTATGAGAATCACCTAAATTGGGTGTGAGTTGGGGACAATGTCTTTCCCATAAAATTCTGAATAAGGCTTGGGAAAGTTACATTGCCAAAAAAAAAAAAAAAATGGAGAATTTTCATAAAAATTTTGAGAGAACAAATTCAAAGATACTTCTATTTTGGCTTCCATTTGCTTATCTGCATCTGTTAGCCTAGAGTTTATTTTATATATTTTTCCATACTTTTTTGTTAAAGAAGGAACTGTTTTTATTCTCAATCTTTAGTGGATTTTAAGATTTTAGAAGACAGTGATCCAGATATGTTTATATTATTTTTAAAGCTATAATTGCTACAAAGTCACAAAATTAAAAAAAAATACATGTAATGAGAGACTTTGTGGATCCTGAAGGGTCTCACGATCTCCTTTTCAAATATGCGTATTTTCTACTTCCTCCTCATGGTGAAACACACATATTTTAGGATAGGTAGTTGGTACAATATGAGGCCTTATGACCTGTTATTAAGCTTTTTCTTTTTGAGATGGGGTTTCACTCTTGTTGCCCAGACTGGAGCGTAATGGCGTGATCTCAGCTCACAGCAACCTGTGCCTCCTGGGTTCAAATGATTCTCCTGCATCAGCTCCCTAGTAGCTGGGATTACAGGCACCCACCACCACTCCTGCTAATTTCTATATTTTTAGCGGAGGTGGGATTTCACCATGTTGGCCTGGCTGGTCTCGAACTCCTGACCTCGGGTGATCCACCCACCTCAACCTCCCAAAGCGCTGGGATTACAGGCGAGAGCCACTGCACCCTGCCTTATTAAACTTTTTAAACTGGGAAATGACAGACACTTTGCATGCTGAAATCTGCTCTCTGATCTTTGCTATTTTTTTAAAAAGTATTACCCTAAAGTTAGTTTTCAAACTGGGCCTGTCATATTTATTGTTCCTGGCCACCATCTTCCTTCTGTTATCTTCTATGAAAAGAGCATAAGCAGCAAATGTATTGGCACATCTTCAGAAACAGGCTGATCAGAAGTTTGAGGAGAGAGGGATGCTTTTGTGGTGAAAGATGAACCCAGCTTGCCCAGGATAACTTCTCTGCTGGCCTCTGATGCTCCCCAATTCTATAGGGCTTTAAATTTCTACCTGTAGGAAATGTTAGTGGGAAAGTGGGCTTGTTTCGGGCTTTTCAGAGAAGTAAAAAGCCTTAATGGGGATAGTCAGAGCCCATCCTCTAAGTAAGCCACAGAGTTTGGCTAGAGAAGAGTTGGATGGGTATTCCTGCCAAGGAGGAGGAGAGGGACAGAACATCTGTGCAGAATAATGCCACAGACGATGCAGAGGGGAAAGCATTTGTGGACAAAGACTGAGTCAAGGATATTTGTTCTCTGGAATATTCAGACAGGAGATGGACAAGAGGAATTTCTTTAGTTCTCCACTGATATTAGCAATCTTCTTCACTGCCCAAAAAAATTGTATTCAAATCTTTATCTGTTCTAGGGACACTTGTGAGTGGTGTCAGCCAAAGGGATTCATTGGTAGGTATGTGAGTGATAGCTAGAAGGACAGAGTCCAGGGACTAGAGGGCCTGGTGGCTGTGGTCCTATCTGTAGTGTGTAAGGAGGGCCAGAGAGTTGTCAGGGGTTACAGGGTATCTAAAGAGCTGCCTGCCTATCCAAAGGGATGCAGGAATTTTTTCAGAAAATGGGACATTAGCAAGGGTTTTCAACCCTAACCCTTGCCCTTATTAATGAAATAATCTTCAATTTGTACAGTGCATACTGTATATTTTAGGTACTTCTGCACTCTACACACTTTACATATATTCACAAATTCAACCCTTACAACAGTCTCATGAGAAGGCAATTTTATTATGTCTGTTTTACACAATAAGAAACTGAGACAAAAAGAGTTTAAGTAACTCGTTTGAAATCAAGTAGCTGGAAACTGGCAAAGCTGAGATTTTAACCCCTGCAGAGTCTGACTCCAGAGTCTGTGGCCCTTTCATCACACTGCACAGCCTTACTCATGTCTAGGAGTGGCTGATTGATCAGTCAGCCAATTATTCAGAATCACTGACTTGAGCTAGGCAACAAAGATGGAGGGCATGGGGGGTGGTGGAGTGGGAGGCAACAGGCTGAGTTAAGGAAGCAAATACTTGAAGGCAATGGTGGGATGGGTGTTGCACCAGAAAGGAAGACATCAGAATGGGGGGAAAGTACTCTTTGCATGCCGCTTATGGGACAACTTAGGCTAGCTGTACAGATATTCATGGGAACAGAACAAAGAAACCAGAGTTAACTACTTGTAACTTATTGTTTAATTTGTACCTGATTGTCTAGGTTTGAGGGACATAAATTAGTACTTATTTTCTTGATTGCTGTAGAATTTCAGATAGGAAATCTTTGATGAATTAAATCTGAGTTCAAAATGCTCACATTTTATACCTGGTTAAATCACTGCAGGTTATTGGCTATTCTAATTTTGAAAAGGAACCAGGTGCTTTCAGCCATCCTATGCAAAAAAAGAACAAGTAGTCCCAGGTTATTTTAAGTTAGAGTTCATGACACTCTGAGTCTTTCTGCCATTCGGTAAGTTCCAGGATCAAAGAATAGGTAAATGACTGAGTTCCTGTCATTGCAATAAAGTACATGCTATGTGGTCAGTTTCTATTCAGTTAGGAGCTTAGACCTCCAGCCCAGGCAGCCAGACATGTTATACCTCTAACATTTTCAAAACCAATTTGAGATTAGTCAAGACTAATAGTCTATGTAATTAAACATCAAAGACCATAGTGAAGCTTGGTGCTTCTCTGTAGATATGACAACTGTTTCTTCTTCTCTTCTTCATCATCATCATTGTTATCATTACCTCATCATCAAGAAAAACATACATTTGTATATGCTTTACAGTTGACAAATCATGGCACATGATATTGAGATTGCTTTTCTTTTTCTTTACTGTTCCATTAAAGGCCAACAATAAATTATTAGAAGTTGAAATTGTTCCTTTGTCTGTTTTAAAACTGTGTGACAAGGACATGTAGAATTATTAACTCTTTTTGAAAATAATTAAACAAACATTAAAAATATGACATTATAATAAGATCAGTTGACTTAGACAATTAAGCTGTGGATATGGCCTTTGAGTATTAAAACAAATAAACCAAAAAATTAGGCTTCATATGACCAATATAGGGATAATTCTAAGTATGTAGTCTTTTATATCAATATTATTTCATATAAGAAAATTAATGTTAGAAGTACCTAGAGCTAATTATAATAGTGAATAAAGAAAAAGATAAAAAATTAGTAATGAAATTGCTATAGAATTGGCCAGAAAAATTTTCTAGGAGATATGACCTAACTGGTTAACAACTGGGGCTGGGAATATGATGGTTACATAATGTATTCTCAGTTCTTGCTTAAAAGGTATGTACTCATATATTATTTCTTGATTTGAGATGTTGGGCAAATAACCTAAAGTCTATGTGTCTCATTTGCAAACATTCTCTGGTTTGACCTCCAAAAGCAAATTATTTCTGAGGGCAAGATGATAGGTATGGTTCTGAAGAACAGCCAAAAGTGCAGTGCTATGCAAATGCTAAAGCCAGTGATAATGATATAGAGTGGGGGAAAGGTATGTTGCCTCCTTTGCCTAACAATGCTGCCTACAGTTTGACCTCCAAGAAAGTCATTTTGTTTGTGGGTATGTGAACATGTGTACATGTGCTTGAACTCATATCGAATAGATTTATTAATTTTTCAAGTCAGATTTTTACTTTTATCTCATGTTTTGAAGCATTTATAGGTGACAGGTTGGGAAAATATTGAAATTTGTAAAATGAAAGCATTTTTCTGCACAAACTTTCTCCTATATCAGAATTTAGCTATATAGAGAGATGGAAACACAAGGCTTTCCTTGTCGTTAACCAACTTTAAAGGCAACTGCAGTTTAATAGGCTGTAGCTGAGTGCTCCCAACCCAGTCAGACTCTCTCTGCTTGAGTTCAGGCAAGAATAATTCACTCTCAGTAGGAAGCAGAAAGGGCATGTACTATTTTCCTAAGAAACCAAAGTAAAAGCTGTGTGTCTGACAGGCAGTGACAATCCCCTACCCCACCCCTGGTAGTGGCTGTGTTGCAAGTCTGTTGAGAACATTTCTGATGGTGTCACTGAAGTGTGTGGATTTATTTCCTGGAGGGATTACTCCCTGGTACAGTCTTCCTGGTATGACTGCCCTCCCAGCAAGATCTCATCCTAATTTTCCACTCAGTTGTTACTTCCTGGAAAACTGCCTGAAACCAATTAGGAAAAGTAAGACTAATTGTATCCAAGACCCTAATATTGTAAGAAATGAAGATCCAGTTTCTTAATGAAAAGATTTCAATTGAGAGAACTCAGTTCTCACTTGAAAATTTAATTAGACTGTATGGCTTTTGATTCTTTCAAATTCTACATTTGATTTTGTTTTATGAAAAATACCAGGAAACTACTGTAGAGGTGCTTACCATATTTCTCAAATGCTTTTAAAATTAAGACAATATTTGTCTCGCAAAGGCACCACAACATTTGACAATGTCCAATTTTACCTTCTATTTTTCTTTGTTGAAAAATGTATCTGAACTCATAACCTTGAGTCTATAAAAATCATCATCTTTGTCTCACCAAGTTCTTTCTTGAGAGAAACATTTCATCCATTGTTCCTCTTCCACTTGGCACTTTGCCTTGGAGACCATGTAGAGAAAGATTATGAATTGATAATACCAATACGAACTTAGCTATGAATCTGTAGCCAACCTGAACCTTCATAGCATGCATTCTGCTTCTCGAGAAAATGCAGTGGAAAGTTTGTCTGCCAGTCATGGTTTTGTCCTTCATCATGGGAAGATATAGTCTCTGGCATTTTTCTGCTTATCTGCCAATCATCTGTGATCAGGGCAAGCTTCCTCTGTTTTCATCTGACAATCACTGAAGCCAAACTTCTCTTCTTCTAATTCTTGGAGTACCTATTCCGCTCATGGTACCCTGTTGGATGCAAAGCGCACCACCCTTTTATAGCTCAGTGGGAGAAAGGGTTAGATGAAAAAACATATGCAAAATGACTAGCACATATTCTGTCCTGAGGGCATTTGTGTCTTTCATTTATATCTCAGTGGTTTATTGCTTCTGAATGTGAACTCACAGAATAGAGACTGGATCTAATTGCACATTGTACAATATTATTGCTAACATTCAAGGTGCTATCTTCTATAAATAGTAAGAACCACAAGCCTATTTTTGGTGCTAGCTAGAGCCTTCCTAAGAAAAGAAGGAAGAAGGAGGTAAGCATTTTTCTTATGAGTCTCAAAAGGCCTGAAACCTCTCAGATACCTTGATTTTTCTGACTTTTATCTTTTTTTCCCCTCTCCCATTTGCATATTATTTGATTTACACCAATAAGCAGGGATGAAGTCTGTCTCCACCTGTACAGATTCTTCTGGGTGGGGATAGGAGACATAATTTCTAGCAGACACTGCATGGAGTTCTAGCTTTGACGAATGGTCCTTTGATTAGTCGTTTGATCTTGTTCAATTTTTGGGGATTTGTTTCCAGACACCTGACAATAAGCACACTCAGCAGAAACAGCCTTCAAACTTCACTTCCCTCCCACCCAGGGACGCCGTCAGCTATACCCTTTCATCTCCTTCATGAAAGCCAGATTGTGTCTCTGGCTTGAACTCGGTGGATTGATGTTAGGGTTCTAAATGTCCTCACTCTCTCTGCTTTTTTACTCAAATGAAGCAGCTGTTGCTGGACCTTTGATGAAATCGCTAGTTCAGTAATTCCTTAGAGGGCTATGGTGCCCTGGGAGATATGAAAAGGGAAAAGTGGGCAGGATTTCTTATAAAACTGGGCTTTTATTTTCAGGCACTTCTAAGCTTTTCCCAGTAACAAATCCTAATGCTGAGCATAACTTGAAACATGGAGAGTGACATGCACAAGTAGAGCCCAAGACTGCCAGGCTGTGGATGGTGCAAGCAGGAAAAGAGAGGCAACTCACTCTGCAGTTAAGGAAATAAGTGCTTATTCCAAGGTTCATTAATGAAAAGAAAATCTGAATGAAGAATATTTCTGGGCCAACTTGGAAAGGAAAAAGAGCAAAGATTCAGAGTTCTGAGGGTTGAGTTATAAACCTCTTACTCAAAATGACCTTTTTGAACATCTTACTCATGCTGCTAGGGCTTAATGATGATTGGGGAGTTTAGTTTGCAGGACATTTTCTGGAAAAGGAGTACCCCAGGTCACATATTGTCACATCAACTTTTAAAATATACATTAATGAAATGTTTTGACATAGGTATTAGAAGAAAGGTAACATTTTGGTAGCCCAGAGTATATGATGATGACTTAAATAATACAGAGAATTTGCACCAAAGGAAGGGAGTGAAAGGAGAGATCACTGTGAAAAGTGCTGATCAGGGAAGGCTTTGTGGAAAAGATGAGAATAGCTATCAGGTACCTACTATGGGCATTTCTTTCTACACCAATTTGAAAGAGAGGTATAATTATCTTCATTTTACAGATAATGAAACAGAGACTCAGAGAAATTGAATGATTTGTCTAAGCATTTGCATTTCATCAGTGGTAGAGCTGGGATTTGAACTAAGGCAACTTTCCTCTATGCCACACTGCTTTCTTGGGATGGACCTGAAAGATGAGTGCAATTCAGCTATAAAGAAGAGCATTTTGGGAAGAGCATTGGACATAGGGGAGAAGAATGGCCAAGGAGTGGGAGCGATGCATGAACATCAGCTCCTTACTATGTATGTCACCCTGTGGTAGTGAACAGTGAGAAGGGGACCAGCCCAGAGGTGAATGTCCAGCCTAGATTTGTAAACTCAAGTCTCCTGACACCAAATGAAATGCTCTTTTCACTGTGTTTGGCAAAAAAAAAAGTTATTACACAGTTGGCACAAAATATAATAGGTCTCAAAATGAAAAAGCATAATACATGTGAATCAATTTGTGAAAGTGTAAAAGAATTGTGGGGGAGGAGAATTTGAAAGTCAGGGACTCTAAACAATCCTTGAAATGAGGTAGGGAGAAACTGAAGGTAATAGCACCTATTCCCTGGTTTTACCCCAGGGTAGCACGTGTGTGTGTGTGTGTGTGTGTGTGTGTGTGCGCGCGCGCGTGCATGTGTGTGTGCGCTGTGTGCACATGCACTGGTGCCCAAACAGAGGTTCCCAAGGATACTTCCTGCCCTGTTTGGCCATGAGCCCACCTGTTCTCCAGAGGCAGAGCTAATTGTTTTAGCTTTCTCTTTCTTGTCATTGGCAAGACTTGCTATTATTTTCCATTATCCAACTCCTACGCAGCTCACATCCCACTTTCTCACTTTCTCTGGAGGAATAAGGCTGGCTGAACCAGGTTGTAGATAGGCTGCCACAACAGCAAAAAATATTTAAGATGATTCTGGCTAAGGTGAAATTTTGTCACACTGTTCCAGTCTTGTCTTCCAGTTCTACTCTGAATGTCTAATTTCTGAATCTCTCCCATTCCTGAGTACTTACTTGCTCATACGGATTTTTCTTCCAGTGCAGAATAGCCTCTAGAACCCAGGAACTTCCCAGGTGTAGCTCCTGGAAAGACACAGGCTCTGTACTAGTACTCCTGTTGCAGAACTCTTGGTTTGAGACTCTATAGTGAATGCCTACTATTTCTGTCTGCCTTGAATCCTTCCCTCCTGCTAGTAACAACTACTTCTCCCACATTGTAAGCAAATCTTGGTGAGACTTCTATTGAATTATTATGTCCTTTCTTGATGCACACACATGCACAAGTGCACACACACACACACACACACACACACCCCTACCCAGGGCCATCATATACTCTCTTTGGGAATTTACATCTCAAGCAGATGGATCCTAGGATGGAGAGTGCTTGGAGGAGTAACCTGAACTGACTGACCAGTAGTTCTGCTGTTGAGATGGCCCAAGCTACCCTTATTTCTGACTGCTGTATGATCTAAGGTTCAACTTTTCTTTAGTATTTGTGAACTGCCCTGTGTCCTTCCCAAAATGTAATTTTTATTGTTCAAAGTAGCTAGAGTCAGAGTCTGTTGTTTGCAACCAAAGAATTTTAATCAATACAGATCCTTACTTACATGAAATCATAACTGCCCAAGGGTAGGGTGGTGGTCACTGGGATGACGAAGCCCTTTCTGTTTGAGTCCTAAGACTGTCCACTGAGTGTTGGAATGAAACTGTTCATTTGTGGTCACTTGAACCTGGACTGGCAGCTTTTCCTGTGCTCTGCCCTCCTGGTTACTTTGACCTTGGGTTGGCCTTCTTTGGACATTTCATTGCTAGGCCACTGTTCTGCTGCCAGTCTACCATCTGCTTTGGCACCAAAAACTTAATGTTTCCTGTGTTGCTAGTAGTTTCTTCAGAAGTCTCCTGGCTCTTCTAGAAATTCTCTGGCATGTTTACATAGGGCTTCCATTATCCTTTCCTGGGGATTCACCGTTTCAGCAATTTCTCCCTCCCAGATGCATAGCCCCCAGGGAATAGAGTGGTGGTAAAGGCGTGAGTCTGGGATTGGAATAGACCTCAGCTAGTATCTCCCCTCCACTATTTATGAATAACTTGGGACCAATAACTAAATCACCTTGAGACTGCCTTATACAAAAATAAATACCACATGGCTGCAGAACTTCAGACTGCTATCCATATATCGATATTCAGGTATATTGAAGACAAATGTTTCTGGGCAAAAGAGAGTGGAGAACTCAGTGCAAAACCATTCGTCTCTGAGAAAAATGACTTTGCCTGGAGTCTACAGATTATAAATTTACTGGTGTTATCTTCACATATGAGATGTCATGAATAAGGAAGTACAGAGAAGTTTAGTCACTTGACCACAGATATACAGCTAATAAGTTACAAAACCATATCTGAAATTCAGCCCTGCTAATTCCCAATGCAATCTCTGAAAAGCACTATCCATGCTAAAAGTTGCCTTGGATAATATGTCTACATGGCTTTTTTGATGCATTAATTCTAGTGCCAAGTTCTGTCACTGGGGAGATGACAGCAAAGGGCCACATGCACAGGGAGAGTGAGGTTTTCCCAGGTAAGGAATAGGATGAGTCTCTGTTTGGTTTAGTTTATTAAACCAGGAACACATCGGCTTTCCATAACTCATAGCCCAAGACTGCCAGTGTCTGAGCCTCTCTCTGTAACATGTGTACTTGAGGATACTTGTGTTGCAGGCTGCCAGAGGCCAAAGAGCAAATTCATCTTCCATAGGCTGAAGCTCCCCACTGGAAGTTGGCCTATAACCTTCCCATACACATATTTAAACACTTTCTAGTGATTTTTCAGAGCAATTCTCATGTTAAGGCTTTCAAATCCAGCCAGCAGAGATAGTTCATATGGATGGCCTATGTTTGATAAGGGAACGGAGACCAGCCAGGATGATATGGGCACCCTAACCCTTCACACTTATTCAGCCAAGAGGTTTGTATAGCCCCACTGAGCTGGCTGAGCTGCTCTGCCAGTTTCTTATCACTTACCAGTCTGGGCAGGCTTCCCGGGCAGGGAGAGAACTGCTGAGTTACATCAGACATAAATGAATCAATACAAACTAATTCCTTCACAAAAGAAAACCTAATTAGTCACAGTGCTACAGGAATCAACGGCTTCTCCCTCCTAGCGGTTAACACATTCCAATTCGTATACACAACTGCATTCTGACTCCGTTAATAGAAAAACACATATCCATTTTGTTATTGCCATATGTTTAAGCCTTGACAAGTTTATTTTCTAAAACAACCAATAACGGGAACTTTGTTGTGATGTTAGAAGGGTTTTCACAGTTTAGAGATAAGTCTAGCTCTATGTTAGGAAATGGAGGACTTCACAGAAGGTGATGATCTAATCAAAGGTGGATTCTTGCTTGGCTACCTTTGCAAGAGGGACATGCAGAATTAGGGGATGAAAATGAGGGTGTGACTCTATGGCACCTCCTGGAAGATGTTGTTACCCAACCTAAGCCTGAGGAACAAGCACTGCCCATATGCCTCTCCTACTCACAGACACTTTCTATTACTGACATCTATAAAGATGTCAAAGGCCACCTGTTAAGAGAAACTCTTTTTTTCATTCATTCATCATTCATCACTCCTCCTGACAATTAAAAAGACTTTTTTTTTTTTAAATGGAGTCTTGCTCTGTTGCCCAGGCTGGAGTACAGTGGCATAATCTCAGCTCACTGCAACCTCTGCCTCCCAGGTTCAAGCAATTCTGCTGCTTCAACCTCCTAAGTAGCTTGGATTATAGGTACCCACCACCATGCCCAGCTAATTTTTGTATTTTTAGTAGAGACGGGGTTTCACCATGTTGGCCAGGCTGGTCTCGAACCCCTGATCTGCCCACCTCTGCCTCCCAAAGTGCTGGGATTACAGTTGTGAGCCATTGTACCTGGCCAAGACTGAGTTCAAATCCTGGGGCTCTTACACTCACCAAATGTATGACCTTGGACAGGTAGTTTATGTTGTCAACCTGCACTTTCCTCATCTGAAAAAAATGTGGTTTATATCGTATTTCTTGAATCTGGAGTGCCACCATTATTTTATGTACAACTAACGAAGAAAAAAATATTGCCAATTAAATGACATTGATTGTAAAACTCACCAATATTAGAGATGTTAAAATGTTAAAATATTAGCATGTTATAATTGAGAAAACAGGATAGCATCTACCTCATGTGCAAATGTGGATGAATTGAGATAATTCATATAAATGGATAGCATTTTGTCTGACATACAGGAAGTCCTGTATAAATGATTACTACTATTTTTACTACCAGAAGATGGTAGTTTGGGTAATTTCAGCAAATCATTTAACCCTCTGTGCCTTATTCTCTTCATTTTAAAAATAAATGGGTAGCCATATGGTCCTACCACTCAGAATTGGGAAGAAAAACTAATTAAAAAATGTTTTTAGGTCCTTAGCAGCTCTAAATGTGAAACACTATCAACTCTTTCTGCTATTCATCTTCAGTGTCTGGAAACTGATAAGGAAATGTGCTCTGTATATTTTTTATGTATGTATTAATTTACTTGAAATTCCAAGGCTAATTTAAACTTTTAACTTGAAGTATTTATATTTCTATTGTAATTGTTGAAAAAGAGCTTTTAGTTTTTGCTTTATCCTCTTCAATCTAACTCTGATTTTCCATAAAATTTTGTTTTATCCTGAGAGGAGAGAATTTACATTAATGTAGTTCTGTGTTGGGCAAGCCTAAAGAAATACCTTGATTGCAAAATTTTGCATTTCTGTGAAGTCCCATATTTTAGAAGATTGATAGTTGTATTAGTTTGATGAGAAAGAAAAATAAATTCCCAGTTATTGCAAATGATCACTAAACAGAGAGAGATTCATTTAAAGCAATTTCCAAATTGTAGTCACATAGAGTCCACTATTGGTTCCCACTTTGAGTAGGAAAGAACTAGATCAATAGGGTCAGTGGTTGTGTAAGAGAAGTTCAATTTAATTCAACTTTTAGTTGTTGAACCTTTAGTATGAAGCAGGCATGAAGTTAGGTTATAGAAATACGAAGAAATTTAAGAAAAAGTTGTTGCCAGAATTTATTGTCTGACACGAAATGGCAATACAATGGGATAACACTATAAAGTAACATGGGAGTCCTAAGAAGCAGCAACAAATTCTGCCTGGGTAAGCAAATGAAGACTTCAAACTTTGTATAGGTGTTTACAAAACAGAAAGTTTAGAAAAGAGGGTTGCCTGCAGAGAAAACAATATTTGCAAAATCTCCATGACAGCAGTGTAATTTACAGTGTGTGTGTGTGTGTGTGTGTGTGTGTGTGTGTTGGGTGATGTGTGATGGGTGGGTTGTGATGGTGTTGAGAGACTAGCAAAGAAGGTTGAGATAAGATTGTGAACGGCCTTAAGTAAGATTCTCCCTAACATATTAGGGAGTTTGGACTTTATCAATAGGTAGAAGGTACAAATGCAGGAGTGTTTCGTGGTAGGCTCAATAGGACCTAATAAACAATTGGCTCTAGGGTGGTACAGAGGAACCAGGAATGATTTCAGGTGTCCTGGATGATTGGGGGCTGGGAGTGGGAAGGAAAATTCACTTACACAGAACATAGGTGGAGAAGCTACAGCGAGAAAAGCACATGACTGAGACTTAGAAGACCTAGACTGAGCTTTCAGAAAATGACCTTTGGAAATGATTAGATCAGGTTATTGTATTATATAACATGTTACACTTCTCTGTGCCTCATTCTCTCCATGTTTACAGCAGGAAGATGAAGAGGAAGCATATTAAGATGACTTAGGAGTCAGGCTCTTTGAGTTTAATTCCTAACTCCGTGATTTGGAGCAAGCTATAACACATAAACGGTTTCCTCATTGGAATAATGAAGAGTAATAATATCCATCTATAATTTTGCTATAAGTTATGCATCTTGGCACATAGTAAGCCCTCAATTAATATTTATTCTTATTTCATCTGTTTTAAGATTCTGCATTTCAAGATATATTCTATGATACTTTTGGCAAGAGGAATATTAAGATGTTTGTTCTTTAATTTGAAGCAGCATAGCATGGTGGTAGTACAGAACAGAAAATGGAACCAGGAGTATTTGAAATTTAGTCTGCATCTGCCACTTGTTAGCTGTCTGATCTTGGGCAGATTACTAACTTTTCTGAGCCTCACTTTCCTCATCTGTAAAATAAGAAGAATGATAGCACCAACTTCATGTGGTTATTGTGAGGATTAAATAAGGTAATACACGTAAGGTGCTTTGCCAAGTGCCTGGCACAGATTACCTGCTTATGTAAGTGTTATTATCATGGTCCAAGCAGCAGCTTCTCCGCTCCTTCTGGAATCTCTCCCTGGTTCAGCCCGCCTGCCTCCACTCCTGCCTCCACCATGTCCATCAGTGTGACCCAGAAGTCCTACAGGGTGTCCACCTCTGGCCCTGGGGCCTTCAGCAGCCGCTCCTTCGCGAGTGGGCCCAGTGCCCGCTCGAGCTCCTCGAGCTTCTCCCGCGTGAGCAGCGCTGGCTTCCGCGGTGGCCTGGGTGCAGGCTATGCTGGGGCCAGTGGCATAGGCATGGGAGGCATCACTGCCGTCACCATCAACCAGAGCCTGCTGAATTCCATTAAGCTGGATGTGGACCCCAACATCCAGGGCGTGCGTACCCAGGCGAAGGAGCAGATCAAGACCCTCAACAACAAGTTTGCTTCCTTCATCGACAAGGTGCGGTTCCTGGAACAGCAGAACAAGATGCAGGAGACCAAGTGGAGCCTCCTGCAGCAGCAGAAAATGGCTAGGAGCAACATGGACAACATGTTTGAGAGCTACATCAACAACCTGAGGCGGCAGCTGGAGACTGGGCCAGGAGAAGCTGAAGCTGGAGGCAGAGCTTGGCAACATGCAGGGGCTGGTGGAAGACTTCAAGAACAAGTATGAGGAAGAGATCAATAAGCGTACAGAGATGGAGAATGAATTTGTCCCCATCAAGAAGGATGTGGATGAAGCTTACATGAACAAGGTAGAGCTGGAGTCTCGCCTGGAAGGACTGACTGACGAGATCAACTTCCTCAGGCAGCTGTATGAAGAGGAGATCCGGGAGCTGCAGTCCCAGATCTCCGACAGTCTGTGGTGCTGTCCATGGACAACAGCCGCTCCCTGGACATGGATAGCATCATCGCTGAGGTCAAGGCACAGTACGAGGAGATCGCCAGTCGCAGCTGGGCTGAGGCAGAGAGCGTATACCAGATCAAGTATGAGGAGCTGCAGAAGCTGGCTGGGAAGCACGGGGATGACCTGCGGCTTACGAAGACTGAGATCTCTGAGATGAACCGGAACATCAGCCGGCTACAGGTTGAGATAGAGGGCCTCAAAGGCCAGAGGGCTTCCCTGGAGGCCGCCATTTTAGATGCTACAGGTTGAGATAGAGGGCCTCAAAGGCCAGAGGGCTTCCCTGGAGGCCGCCATTTAAGAAGCTGAGCATCGTGGGGAGCAGGCACTCAAGGATGCTCGTGCCAAGCAGCAGCAGCTGGAGGAAGCCCTGCAGAAGGCCAAGCAGGACATGGCACGGCAGCTGCGTGACTACTAGGAGCTGATGAACGTCAAACTGGCCCTGGACATCGAGATCGCAACCTACCACAAGCTACTGGAGGGCAAGGAGAGCCGGCTGGAGTCCGGGATGCAGAACATGAGTATCCACACGAAGACCACCAGCGGCTATGCCGGTGATCTGAGCTCTGCCTATGGGGGCCTCACAAGCCCCGGCCTCAGCTATAGCCTGGGCTCCAGCTTTGGCTCTGGCGCGGGCTTCACCTTCAGCCGCACCAGCTCCACCAAGGCTGTGGTTGTGAAGAAGATTGAGACCCGCGATGGGCGGCTGGTGTCTGAGTCCTCTGACGTCCTGCCCAAGTGAACAGCTGCAACAGCCCCACGCAGCCTTCCCTTCCTGAGGCTGTCCCAGAGCCCGGGAGGGAGTTTGCTGTGCAGGGGAGCACAGGGAACGGGAGACCCACCCAACGCTCAGCCCTAGCCCTCAGCCCAACCACGGAGAGTTTACTGCCTGGGGACCCCCCC
>NW_016107952.1:415963-436543 GCF_001604975.1 Cebus imitator | reverse complement strand
AAATAAAATCTCAGCTAGCTTGGAGGAAAAAAGAAAACAAAAAGTGTTATTATCATTATCAGTATCTTAATTTTAATTTTTAAATTATAAACGGTGAGTGGGATACTTCATGGCCCTCCTAGAAGTAGCTGCTTTTCCATATCAGTAACGTTGTTCAATGACAGAGCCATACCTGAAGAGAATCCTGTATTTAGTTGGGTTACACTTGATGTGTCCCACAGGCCAGTGAAGTTGTGGACCACCGCTAGCCTCTGAAATGGCACTTCTGAATTAAATGGGATGTCTTTTTCCCCCAGATTCTGTGTGGGAGGCTTATACATTTGGTTTGGTAATGAGTTTGCTTTTTGAGCCAAAGAAGAGAAGAGAATAAAAGAAGAGAGAAGGCGTGAGAGGCAATCATAGAAACCTGGAGGCTCACATTCTCCAAAATGAAAAAGAAGCCTGCATTTCTGCAGAAACAAGAGAGAAACAACTAACAATCTCAAAGCTCATTATGATTTAACTTTCAGATAGCACAAAATGACAGTAATGTGACTACTGAAGCCTGTTTTAACTGTAAGCAGGAGAAAGGAGTGGAAATGGAGTGTATTAGCAGCGGCATAAAGATAACCTTCTCCCTTACAGGCTGTGCATATATTAGTGCATGAATGTACTGTTAAAAGCCACTAAATCTCTCTAAAGTGGTCATTTCCCTTTCTTTGGCAAATGATTGGAAAATCTTTGTTGTGTACTTTCTTGAACCAAATTTCTGGAACCTTTTCAGGCATACTTTCTGTTTTAGAAGAATGTGAATTGATACTGATGGTTGCATCAGACAGGAAGGAGTGATGAATTCAAAGGGCATGTCACCTTGCAAAGCCAAAAGAGTAAAGTAGGAGCTCAGCCATTCTTCCCCCGCACCCCGCCGAAAAGGAGCATTTTTTTGTGTGTCAGATAGTTGTGGAAGATTTAAAAATAGAAGAATCTGAGTGTCCTATTTTCCCATTGACTGATGGTGTCAGTTCCTTTGCATCTCTGTCAGTCTGCTATTACTATGATGATCACTATTATCATCTGTCTTTGACTTTTCCTGTCTAAGAAGTACAAATTATCCTTGGCATTATATTGTGAGACGAAAGTCTGAATGGAAGCACTAGATGTTGATATTTGTCTAGGTTAACTGCATAAGTTAGGAGCTTTGTAATTTGATCTTGGATATTAGAAGCCAGTGTCCATAATTATTTAACTTAATTCTTTCCAGGTACACAATCCTAAGAGAAGTTTTGAGAACATCAAGGGATCTCAGGAATTTTTTAAATTTCAAGCCAACTGAATTGGCTCACTACAATGCACTTCAAAATGATATCGAGAGGCAACTGCACAATTGCAATGCAAAGCAGCAGGTCTGTCAGTGTCATCCAGTCAGCCACACTTGTTGAATTCAAATGAGGGCATCCAGCCCCTAGTATAGGACGATGCAAAAATAGGAAGAGACTCTTTTTTTTAACCCTTAAGGTACTTACTCTATCCTTTTGAATCATGACTTTCTGTGGTTGATAAAGCAAAAGATGGTACGAATCAGATAACCAGGCATCATTACCCCTCCCAAGTCACTTAAATTCTTGTAGGTTAAAGCTTTTTCGTTTTCCAAATGAGTGAGCTAGGAAAGATATTTTCTAATATCTCTTCCTGTTCTAAAAGAGCATGATTCAAGTGGATGCAAATTAACATGGTGTGAACAAGATGCTTTGTTCACACATTCAGCAACATTGAGGGCACCTTAGGAGCTAAGTACTTGAATGGGGCTGTGGATGTAAAAGACAGGAACACTTTGTCCTTCTTTCAGGAGGCTTGCAAAGTGAGAAGCAAGACTGACCAACTAGCAGTTACAATGCACTCTGCTCAGTGTGGGCCGACTAGAGCCAAGGCAATTCCGGGGGAGGGCAGGGCTAGCTCTGAGGTTGGCCAGGGTAGCCATCCAGGTTGTGGTGATGATATTTGCAGAAGGCCCCAAAACAGAAGAAAAAGTTCATCAGGTAGAGAAGATGGGAGGATGCCCCTGGCAAAAGGAGCAACATTAACAAGGCTCAAGTGCAAGCAAACACCCTGTGCTTCAAAAATTAATTCAAACATGAATATATCAGTAGTGGAAAGTAATGGAGACAGAAAATTGTTTGAGACTCAGTTGTGAAGAGCCTTGAATGTCATGCTAAGAGTTTTGACTTTTGTCTATAAGGTACTGAAGAATCATGAAGAATAGAAGACATGATCAGATTCCTTTCAGAAAGTTCACTCAGGTGGCCCTGTGGAATCTGAATGGAGGGACCATGGAAGGGAGAGGAGGCTTATAGGATACTATGTTGATGGTCCATGGGAGAAATGATAAGATTCTTATCCAGGGCCATGACAGTGAGTACAGGGAGAAAGGACACATTTGAGAGAAGGTTCAAAGACTGAATGCACGGAATCTACTTATTCATTTATACATCACTCAGCAAATCTTTATTCAGTGCCCACTATGCATCTGTCAGTGTAAACCTGGCACTACACAAAGAGAATATAAACACTGCTGAAATACTGAGGAGAGAATGGCCAGAGTGGGACCAGTGATGTGGTACTGGTTTGGGTGGGCTTCCTGGAGGAGGTGAGGACTGACTTGATTTTCCAAGGAAGGAGAAGAGATATGAATATGTAGAAGGAGGCAGGAGAACATTTATATGCTGCGACATAAAAAGAAATGAATGAAGAGATGACCATCAGGTGTGCTTGATGAACAGAGAACCTTTAGTCAATGCTAAACATGATGGAGAGACAGGAGGATGAAAAGACTGAACAGAAACATCTAAATTTGATGTGCTAAGCCACAGTGAACCACTGTGGGTTTTTTTAGAAAGAGAAGGATTGTGTGGTATGATAGAGAAGACAATTGAATTAATGCTTGAAGACCTGGGTTATGGCATTATCTTGCTGGGTCAGCATTCAAGTTACTTAATGTCTTGAGAGCTCAGATTTGCGTAGTTTGGATAGGAACAAAAAATGTATTGAGATGTATATTAGTCAGGGTTCTCCAGAAAGACAGAACCAATAGGATATATGGGAGAGGATTTATTAGGGGGAGTTGGCTCACACAATCATAAAGGCAGATAGGCCAACTGCAAACTGGAGAACTAGAGAAGCTGGTAGCATGTCTCAGTCCAAGTCTGAAGCCCCTGAACCAGGGAAGCCAAGAGTGCATCCCCTAGTCAGGTCCGAGAGCCCCCAGAGGCCACTGCTGTAAGTTCCAGAGTCCAACAGCTGAAGAAGCTGGAGTTGGTTGTCCAAAGGCAGCAAGAGAAAAAGCATCCTGCTTCCTAAGGAAGAGAAAGAGTAGAGAAAGCCAGTTCTCTTCTTATTTTGTTCTAGCTGGGTCCCCAGCCAATTGGATTGTGCCTGCCCATATCGAGGGCAGATCTTCCTCTTTCAGTTCACTAGAAACACTTTCACAGACACATCTAGAAACAGTGCTTCCCCAGCCATGAAAGCATCCCTCAATCTGGTCAGGTTGACATCTCAAATTAATGATGGTTAAATATAGTATGCCCTTGTCAACTTGGCATCTATATGCATCTTGTTAAATTATAATTTCCAGTCAAAGACAATAACAAGATCATAATTCCACCTAAAATGATACAACTATCCTTTGCGCAATGAGGAACACACTAATAGCATCTCCAGAAGAGAAGGTAAAGTTCTTGAGTGATGTTTACTCTTCTCCTGGTATCCTATAACTTAGATACCATGATGAACAATAATACAATTATTTTGTTACATAAAAATTGAGCAGTACTTAAATACTGGTATAAAGTCAATAAGCCTGAAGTTACATGATAAAGGAACAAGAGAGGAAGGAAAACAAAGATATTTGCTTAATATATGTGTATATATACACAAATGTATTCTTAACAAGTGGGGAGGAAATATGATAATTATGGTTCCCATTTCTGTAACTGGGCAGGTGGTGATAGCTGGTATTTATAACTGCCATCTTATGCTATCCATTCTGCATTCCCTTTGCTTTCACCAAGCACTTCAGCTAGTCATGGTTCTTAACCTGGTTGGGTGACCCAAATGTTTCTTCCTGAAGGGTCTGGGCCATTCAGAGTCCTGCCTGGATTGGGTTGTTGGAGATTCCCAATTACTTAATCACAGTGTATGGTAATACTAAGCGGTCTCCTTTATTTCAGACATACTCTTTGATATGGTTTTGCTGTGTCCCCATCCAAATCTCATGTTAAATTATAATTCCCAATGTTAAGGGAGGGTCCTGGTGGGAGGTGATTGGATCATGGAGGCAGATTTCCCCCATGCTGTTCTCATGATAATAAGTGAGTTTCCAAAAGATCTTATGATTTAAAAATGTGTGGCACTTCCCCCCTTGTTCTCTGTCTCTCCTGCCACCATGAAGAAGGTGCTTGCTTCCCCTTTGCTTTCCACCATGATTGTAAGTTTCCTGAGGCCTTCCAGTCATTCTTTCCTGTTAAGCCTGCAGAACTGTGAGTCAATTAAACCTCTTTTCATAAATTACCAAGTCTCAAGTAGTTTTTTTAGCAGTGTGGAAATGGACTAATACATTCTTCCTCACCTCCACTGTGAGGTAGTAGTCCAATTTCCTCTTAGTAGTCCAGGTAAATTGTACCAATCAACACCATAATTCCTTTCTTAATTTGTTGACCCAGAGGCATGAGGAATCTAAAGTGACTAGGCAGCAGCCTTAACTTCCAGTTTGATGGAATCATTGTTATATCTCCTGGTAGAAGCATTCTTCTCTCCAGAACTAAGACCTCTAGGCTAACAGAACATGATGTTGTAGGAACAAAAAGCAAAATTTTTTTGTGGATTACTAGGGGTAATAAAGGTACTCTTATTTTCACCCTTTGATTCCTGGCTAGGGGAGAAACAGTACCATATATTGCGTGCTGGTTCAGGGCATATACAGCCTTCTGGAAAACCTTGCTCCAGCTATGTAAAGTATTTTCACCTAGCTGGTGCTGTAACTGCAACTTCAAAAGGCCATTCATTCCACCATTCTATCAAGCCAGCTGCTTCAGGATGATGAGGAACACAATAAGATCAGTGAATTCCATGAGAATAATCCATCACACTTCTCTGGCTGTGAAATGAGTTCCTTGGTCAGGAGCAATGCTGTGAGTAATACCATAATGGTGGCTAAGGCATTCCTTAAGTCCACAGGTAGGAGTTTTGGCATAAGCATTGTGTGCAGGGAAGGCAAATCCATATTCAAAGTGTCTATACTACTAAGGACAAAATTTTGCCCCTTCCATGATGGAAGCAGTCCAGTGTAATCAACCTGCCTCCAGGTTAGTTTGCTGATCACCCTGGAAAATGGTGCCATATGTGGGGCTCCATGTTGGTCTCTGCTACTGGCAGATTAGGCACACAGTGATGCCTGTAGCAAGGTCAACTTTGGTGAGTGGGAGTCCATGTTGCTAACTCCATGCATAGCCTCCATCCCTGTCACCATGGCCACTTTGTTCATGAGCCCATTGCGTGATGATGTGGTGGTTGAGAAAGAGTCTCACTGGTGTCCACAGAATGGGTTATTCTGTCTAATTGATTATTTGAATCCTTCTCTGCTGAGGTCACCCTTTGTTGAGGATTCACATGGGACACAAATATCTTCATATCTTTTGCCTCCTTAGAGAAGTCTATATACCTCTTCCCCAAATTTCTTTGTCACCAACTTTCCAATCATGTTTCTTCCAAGTCCCTGACCATCCAGCCAAACCATTGGCTACAGCCCATGAATCAATGTATAATCATATATCTGGCCATTCTGTGTCCCCTTCCAAGCAAAGTGCACAAACAGGCACACTGCCCAAAGTTCTGCGCATCAGGAAGAATTCCCTTCACTACTGTCCTTCAAGGATGTCCCAGAAAGAAACTGTAGTGCTGCAGCTGTCCACCTTTGGGTTATGCCTGCATATCATGCGGTACCATTTGTAAACCAGGCCGGATCTTCTCTTCTTCTGTGAACTGATCATTAAGTACTCCTCACAAAGTCCTAGGTGCAGGCTGAAAGAGAGAAGGCAGTAAAACAGGAGTAGGAATTATGGGCATTTGAAACACTTCTTCATATAACTTACTTGTTCCTTCAGGACCTGTTTGGGCCTGATCACATATATACCATTTCCATTTGATAATAGAGTGCTGCTGTGCACACACAACTTTATGGCTTAGTGGGTCAGCTAACACCTAGTTTATGATAGGCAGCTCAGGTCACATGGTAACTTGATGGCTCATAGTCAAGCATTCTGTTTCTCCTAAGGCCCAGTAGCAGGCCAAGAGCTATCTCAAAAGGAGAGTAGTTATTTGTGGATGATGGCAGGGTCTTGGTCCAAAATCCTAAAGGTTTCCATTGTGATTCATCCATGAGGGCCTGCCAAAAGCTCCAGATGGATCCCTGTCCGCCACTGACACCTCCAGCACTATTGGATCTGTTGGGTCATATGACCAAAGTGGCAGAATAGCTCGCATAGCAGCCTGGACTTATTGCAGTCTTTTCCTGTCCTGGGCTCCACTCAAAACTAGCAGGTTTTTTTTTTTTTTTTTTTTAATCACTATATAAATGGGATAGAGTAACACACCCAAAGAAGGAATTTGTTGCCTCCAGAATCCAAATACGTCTAGTAGGCTTTGTGCCTCTTTCTTGGTTATAGGAGGGGCCAGATACAACAACTTACTTTCACTCAGGAGGGATATCTCAGCAGGCCCAACACCACTGGACCCCTAGACACTTCACTGAGCTAGAAATGAATTTTACTTTGATTTATTTTCTGTCCTCTAACATGCAGATCTCTTACTGATAAGTCCACAGTGGTTGGTGGAAGGGAGCAAAAAAGGTATTGCATTGTGTTGAGACAGGAACTCAGCTAAGAGTCCACTGGAGTAGTCCTTTTGAAAACACATATAAAAGTGCATTTCTCATGGTGCAAAGTGCAAAGCATGGAATAGACATTGTATAAACACTGGGAAAACAGGAATAAGAAGTGGCAGGAGATTGGAATTCTCAGCCTGCTGGGCACAGGGAGGCAGAGATATTGTCCAGGAATAGCGGGGTACTTGCTTCCACTTTCTGCCCTTCTGTCTTATCCCGCTTCCCTCTCTGAATGTGGCATGCCCATACTGGGTTTGGCTCAAAAACCACAAGGATGATGGCTAGCTTGAAGTATTTCCTATTAAAGGCATGGATCGTATGTACATATTCTTAAATAGTGATCTAATATGGGTACAAAAGGATTAGGCCTGGGAAACAATGTCCAGCTTCTCTGCGTGTTCTGGGCACTAAGGAAAGCTGTGCTGAGAATTGCTCCTCTGATTCAGCTCCAGGTGGCTTCCCTGCTGCTTCTGGCATTCTTGGCCAAATAAAGCAGACATGGAAGATTACAGCTTAAGTGGATGTGTTTTCTCCCTGCTAGTTTAAGTCTACCTGAATGTTTCATCAGTTTTTGCCCTTGGTGGATTTATAGTGTAATACGAACATAGACATATAAACAAACAAGTTACAATATGACAAGTGGTCTTTTGTCCTACAACTAGCAAGATGATGTTAGGTCCCAAATAATTTACTCTGCTGAGTTTGGCTGTATCCTAATTTAAGGGTCCCAACAGTTGAGTTTCTTTCTGTTTCTTTCTAAAACATTGCACTGAGCCCCAACTAAGTCAGAGTGCCCTGGTTGCTCAGGAAAAAATATTCTCCCAGGGCAGGGGCTTGAGCCAAGGGAAATGTAATTCTCCTGGCCACCTACAAAAGTAACCCTGGACTTTTATGATTAGAGTGACACTTTCCTAATCTGCCTCTGTATCTTCCCATCTTTTTCTGTACTGGCCCTTGTTGGGCTGCTGATCTAGGGGATGCTGATTGATGAAAATAAACTTGTCTTCTGTAGATGCTTACCAAGAAGCCACGCACCAAGCTAGAGAGGCTGGAAACCTGCGCTCCAGAGAATCTCTGAATTGGAAGATACCTCAGAGGTCACTGAATTCATTCCCTGCAAAAGGTTTAAACCTCTGTCATTATTCAGATATGAAAATGAAGACAAGTTTCTTATCCTTTTGGATGTAATTCACTCATCAGGTAAAAAGGATTATCTGTTCCTTTTTCCTCAAATGGCTATTATGAGGATGAAACACTATTTGGGAAGACATCTTTGCAAAATAGAGAATTATTAAATACAATGCACAATTTAATTATCAATTATTTTGATAGCTTCCTCTAGCCTCCAGTCTCTGTTAGCCATTTTTAGTTTCATCAGCCATCTTGAAGTGTTCTCCTTAAATTCTTTCAGTATCAGTCAAACTACTGATGGACAATTGTAATTCATGTTCTTCTGAAGGGACACCCAAAGTCAGCTTTTGCTTCTAACCAGGTATCCAAAGCCAGGTTTTTCTAGTCCTTTTCTGAAGAGGGAAATGAAAGCCTCAATAGAAAGGTTGTCTGGCAACCAGAAAAAAGAAAGAATTTCTTTCAGCCTTTCCAAGAAGAACAGAATGGAAGTCTTGAAATATAAATTATTTTTTAGTGGTATCTTGAAAAAGATGTTATTCTTCATTATCTGCCGTTTTTACCCTTTTTCCTGAATATGGCATATGCAAGGAATTAAACCATTGTGTATCTTTAAAATGAATAAAAGTAGAGATAGTTTTAGGAGATGGAAGGAACCTTAGAGATGTCCTGGTGTATCCATTTAGTTTCTGAAACAGAGAAGTGGGTTTTAGAATAGGTGAAAGATTTCCTCATGATTTCTAGCTTTTTAGTGCTGAACCAAGACCAAACCTAGGGTTCTTAACTCCCAATCCAGGATCTTAGCTGCTAAGACAGAGGTAAGATATGAACACAAATAACTACATTGAGGTATTCTTAGACTAGTACCAGTCCTCATTGTCTAACCTGGTTGTAAGGGTGGCTCAAGCAAAGACCCCAGGCCAGGGGACTTCTGCTACACTGTCAAAGGGCATTTTGGTTGGAGATCCTAAGCGACATTTCAGATGTTTACCATGGAGATAAAACATCTGTTTTGAATCTGAATTTTGCCCATTTCACAGAGAACAGAAAATTGGTTAGTTTCTTTTCTCCTATCTCAGAATTGCTCCGGTTATATTGACTTTTCTGCTGGGGTTGAGGCTTGTCTCATGCTCCACTCCAGTGGGAAGCCTGGCAACTCTCCTGGAATGTCAAGTTGTGGAGAATAAAAGTTCCCAAGAGGAAGAAAATATCCTCTGGTCAAATCCCATTATAGTAAACTCCCCACCACTGTCTAAACTCCCTTGGTGTTAACCCAGATCAATCCCACTGGAGCTATATAGGCCAGTGCCTGGGGCATAGAAATAGTTGTTCCACATGATCTCACTGTGACAAACATTCTTTCTCTCCCACTACCAATCTTTGTCATAGAAATGAGTTTCTGATGAGTCCAGAGGGAGCAGGGTCTACCTGGGTGGGGGAAGATCTGGTCTGTCTGTCTACCTCTGCCTCTCTGTCCAGTCTTGAGTGATGCAGCACATGTTCTCTGTCATTTGCAGTATACGACCCACCACATGGGTAAATTACCCTGCTGCCACCCAGGGCGTCTTCTTTGATGAACTGGGTGGCTAGTGCGGTCTTTCCTGGAGCCTTGATGGTCTTGCCTATGCAGAGGTGGGGCAGTGGATTTTCAGGGGACTATTTACACTTGTACAACTTCCAGGTGGTGTTGGAGGCAGTGACTCTCAGGCTCAGGGGAATTGAAGGGTTAAGATGTTCTATGCTTAGGAAATTCTGGACACACAGTATCATAGAGTCCTAAAGCTGGAAGAGGCTTAGGATTACCTATGCAAATGGAGATGAGTTTGGGTTGTGAGATACTTTGTGGTCTGGCTGCAGCACAGAGTCAATTGGAAGTCAAAGGCCTGACAGAGAAAAAGGCATTTCTTCATAGAGATATAGCAATGTGGATCTGGGAAAGGAGAAGGCAAGAGACAAGAGGCAGGTTTTCTCTGGCCCTGAAAAGGGAAGTGACTTGGCTAAGAATGCACAGGTAATTCCCTTGCTCATGCTACAACTCAGATGGGTCTGCTTTCTAGAGCAGCTGGTTTGGAGACATGAGGGGAACTAATCTTCATTAAATAAATCAGAGAGAAGCCAGATGTTTGCAGCTAGAGTTGGGCTGCATGATTCCTGCTACCTGCTGCTGCCAGTTTGTTTCTGGGTTGACCATGAGACCTTTCGTGTGCAAAATGAAGCCGTGAAACACTCCTGACAACAAAGCAAGGGAGAGAGTCCTCTTCCCACTGTGCCACCATGAAAGTAGCATATTTGGTGACAGTTGTTTAAAAGTTTCGATTAATCATGCCATCTGCCCTCTGAATACTGAACCAGTTGAGGACTAGGCATAGGAGTCCAAAAGGGCTATGTGTATCTATCTTAGTCCAGTCCCAGAGGAATGTGGCTCAGAGTCCAGGGCAATATGGACTTCAGTCTTCCCCCTCTGAATTGAACTTATAACCTCGTCACAGGCAGGGAAGCTAGATTCCACAGAGCTGAAAGGTAGATTTTTACAGCATGAAAAAATCTGGAGTGTGAAGGAAATCACCTGAGGGTTGTAGGCAGACCATGTCCAAAAGAAAGCCAGTGAGAGCTAGCCACATGTTCAGGACACTTCCCTGCACCAGCAGATGGGACACGGAGGGAATGGAGATGATGGGGGGAGAGTGGGAGGACTTTCTCCCCAGTATACCAAGAGGGCACATGTTCTTATTTTAAGGTCTGATGCAGGAACAGGGGGAGAAAATAGCTCCTCTACACCCACCCTCTCTTTCTCAGTGAAACCTACTTATCTCCCCACCTTCATCCACAGTCCTCACTTGCTGCCTGTCTCGCGGTTGTCTTCTGCTCACTTTGTGTTCTCCTCCAGCCTGCACAGTGCTGAGCAACGTGTCAGTTTCTTTGCAAATCCATGTTCAGACTGTGGTCTATACCTTTGTGAAACAGCAAATGGTTGTCCCAGGTTGGCTACTCCCTGAGACAAGGATCTGGGTGCCAGTAGTTCATCTGGGAAGTGATGCCAGGAAACACCAGTAGAAGAAGGGGGAACTAAGACAAGAAAGGAAAGGGTGTTATCAAGCGGGTCACCACTTGGGCAACCAGAGCTTCTGCCACTGGGAAACTCTATGCCAGTATAGAAAAAAATGCCTAAAGCCATCCTAGTGAGAGTGAGAGAGCCAGGGTGTTTATTTACCACATTCTATCAGTCAAGCAGTCTGCTAGATACGTGCACATGATATGCAATTTTTGCTTTATGAAGTAAAACTCTATCTAGCAGTTAGATGTGAGATACTCACCAGCTCCCTGTGGCTTCTCTGTGATTTTTGTTAATTTTGACACAAGATGTTTTCTGAGCTCTGCTCAGGTAGAAATGTACTGCAGTAAACTAACACAGGAACAGAAAACCAAACAATACATGCTTTCACTCATAAGTGGGAGTTTAACAATGAGAACACATGGACACAGGGAGGGGAACGACACATGCTGGGGCCTATTGGGGGTTAGGAGACAAGAGGAAGGAGAACATTAGGACAAATACCTAATGCATGCGGGGCTTAAAACCTAGATAACAGGTTGATAGGTGCAGCAAACTGCCATGGCACAAGTATACCTATGTAACAAACCTGTATGTTCTGCACATGTATCCCAGAACTTAAAGTAAAATTAAAAAGAAAAAAAAAAAAGAAATGTACTGCAGTAATCTCCAACTGTTGATCTACTGGTGGTACTGAGAAACCCACCCTCCAAGGACCTGTTGGCTTCTGACACATACAAAGCCAACAACAGCCTTGAACAGAGCTCCATAACCATCTCTGTCAGTGGAGGAATCTTATTAAAACTATCAAGAGAGAATGGCAGGTACTGCAGTCCTTCGTAAGCTTCACAAAATGCCTCCTGCTACTGAGTTGCTGACCTCATTTCAGATATTTACTAGTTGAAAGCACATTGGCTCTGACAAGTTTCTCTCTCTGAGTGTGGCATGAACTTTGCCTGCTTTCTACTTGGCCATTCAAAGTGCTATTGTGGAGACCTGAATTGACCCTTGGGGTTGGCACTTGGAGACCATGACTTGAGGTCACTGTCTAGCTCTTTCTGGGATGAACAGGAAAGTAAATCATGAATAGGTATTGGGTCCTGGGAAGGCTGCCTCTCAAAAAGATTGATCAGCTGAGCTTCCTGGCTCCTGCCCTGCCCCCTGCTCTCAGGAATCTATGCTCTGCCCAGGTACCCCAAGAAGCCGCCTTGGCTGGTCCTAGATGTCTCCTCTGATACCTTTGAATTGAAGCACTCACCACCTGGTAACTTATCCTGCCACCTCCCCAGGGCCTCTTCTCTGTTTGACTTGGTGGCCGGTGGAATCTCTCCTGGAGCCTCGAGGGTCTTATTTCTGCATAGCTAAGGCAGTGAAATTCAAGGGATTATTTGGAAATTCTGCTAAATTTAGAGACAATGTTTTATGGAAACACATTTATTTTCAGGCTATAGTTCAAGCATCTTCAAGGGCAAAACTCTTTATTAGTTTTCCTATGATGCAAGCAAAATAGTTTTTGGGGTACACATTCCAGTCTACATAATTCAGTTATGTAAAAGTAGAACTTTATTTCTTTTCCCCAAATTTGACACTTATTATGGGTTGAATTGTGCTCCCCCACAAAAGATAGGTGGAAATCTTAACCTCTAGTACCCAGAGGTACTTATTTGGAGATAGGGTCTTGACAGAGGCAATCAAGTTAAAATGAGAACATTACGGTGTGTCCTAATTCAATATGAAGGTGTCCTTATAAGAAGAGGAAATGAACACAGACATGCACACAGGGAGAACTTCATGTTGGAGATGAAGGCAGGGATGAAAGTGATGCTTCTAGAATCTAAGGAATGCCAAAGACTGCCACTGAACCACAAGAAGCTGGAGGCCAGGCATAGAAGAGAATCAATCCTTCCCTGCACTCAGAAAGAACCAACCCTGTTGACACCTTGATCTCCAAATTCTAGTTTATAGAACTCTGAGGTGATATATTTCTGTGGCTCTAGCTGCCCAGTTTGTGGTACTTTGTTATGGTGGCCCTAGAAAGCTAATGCAATGCTTAATTCTTTTTCACTGATGGTCTTAAGCTTGATCTTGCCAATTCAAAGCAGATTTGAGAGTCTTCTGTTGAATTCAATCTCTTTAGAATACTCAGGCAATTCAGACTTGCCTCTTCTCTTCCCTTCTGTCCTCACTTCCTGGCTGTGGTCCTAGGCAGAGCTGTCTTTACTTTGTGGATTCTGCTGCTATGTGTCTGTTTCTTTTTGCTGTGCTGGCTCTAAACACTCTGTGTCTATTGCTGAAGTGTCCACTCCTTGCACTTTCCATGGCTTCATGTCACCGGGTCCAATCAATTTACTCAGCATCAACACTCTCATCTTACATATGAGGCTTCCCCAGGTTTTCCAGCTGATTCTCAGCCTCACCTGCACCTGTCTTGTCTTGAGTGATGTGGCCATGGGGTGGGGTTAGGCAGGAGTGGGGAAACTTTGCAGATGTTCTACTGAGCCTGTCTCTGGGGCCACAGGCTGCCAGGGCAGGGAAGTAGTAGTTCCAAGACATACTTTTGCCATCCCAGACCCATTCCACCACCACTCTGCCTCTTCTCTGGCTGCCCACATGTCCAGGGACTCTCTGTGAGGCCAAGGTATATGAACCCCAAGGCATCACTATAGCAATTGGAAACTGAAAACATTTTGAAAATCCATCAGTGGGAGAATGATTGCATAGGTGAGAGAGTATCCTTATTGTGGAATACTATGCAGCTGTTAAAAAGTGTGAGGACACTCTCTATCCTGATGTAGAAAGATCCAAGACATGTTGCGTTCTACAACAGCATGAATGGCATAATTCTATTTTCATAAAAACTCTGTGTGTATGGATGCAAAAGGACAGAGAATCCTGGATGTATATCTAAGTTATTGGTGCTACCAGCAGGGGACACATGGATTAGGAGAGAGAGGAAGCTATGTTAGAGGAGATGTTCCCTTTTTCCTAAAAATCGTTTTGTAGTATATAAGATATTATCAGGACTATGTTTATAAATGATAAAATTTTAACAAGTAAAAAAATAAATAAATAAACCAACCCCCAACAAATAACATAAACCATACTAAGAATGGCCTGCCTGTTCCTTTCTCAATGCCTCTAAAATAACCTGTTTACTCTCTTTAAGTCCAAAAAGGATCAGGCATACTTGTGGGCTTTCACTGAATTCTCTCTTTTTCACTGAGATATTGTTAGCGTAAAACTTTAATGAATAAATAAAGGACCAGAAAATACAGCTCCCAATTGCCCTCCAGACCACAGCCTATGTTGTCACAAGAGGCCTCTGGCAATCCAAAAGGAATAAAGTTGAATCAAGTAACAAGAGGAAATCAATATCTTATTCATGTTAAACCTGCCCTAATGTCCTCCATTATGGGACTCACCACACAGAAAATCGATCTGTTTCTCTTCTGGTGGAATATGGGGCTCTAATATTTTCATTTATATATATATATTAACTTTTAGGAAGGGAACTTCACTTATGGAGCTATTTCCTATCTCTATAAAACTAGCAGATTAACAGCAGAGTTTCAGAGCCTCTTATGTTTGAGTTTGCATACTAAGTAAACATTCTAAGAAATAGTTATTGGGTCAGGACAAGGATAATAATGGTCATTAATAACCGTCACTCATTATGAGGTTCTTCTTCATTTGAGCTCTTCTAACTTACTGTTTATAAGTGCTTTTTAATGTGCCAAGTGCACTCCCCCACCCCTCCCAGGCAGACACACACTTGGAGGGAGGTTAATTGCTGCTGCCTTTATGAGCCCTGACCTGTGCAGACAGCATTCTTGGATCACTTCTCCCACCTCTGGGGCCGAGGTTAACGGTCACTGTGCAAGACTGCTTGGGACAGGGAATGGTAGAATCTAATTACTGGCTTTTGTGGGGACCCATGAGTGTGTCTTTATGAACATGATGGGCTGAAGTAATCTCCAAGTCTGTGTACTAATGATCTTCTGAAAGCTATTGTTATTTCCAAGGTCCTTAGGAAATTATATTTTAATTGTGAGTCTAAAATGCCCCCATTAACTCTCTCTGTTGCCCTTACCTGATTCTTATTGCTCTGAAATCTGCTTGATCCAAATGCAACCAAATTACTTCTTCATTTTGTGCAAGAGATCCTAGATTATTTGTTTGTATAATCACCATCCCCAGTGTGGGTCCCTATTCTCATTTGTTTCCAGCCTCAGTTGGTCCCTCCCTACCTGGTAGATTCTCCATGGGTACAAGTGCATAATTCTCTTTCTAAACAAGTTGCAACAGATTTCGTTTTCTGCTTTTTGAAGATACGACTGGACACCTTAAAATACAAATTTTTGCTTCTTTATTTTCTTGACTCTCTTAGTAGGTGAGTCATTAGAAGTAAGAAAAAGAAAGCAGGATTGATAGTGAACATTATAAATATAGATGGAACTTGAAATAATATTTGTGAGCTGTTATTAATAGGATTTCCCCTCTGATTTGTATATGTATGTTTCAGTTATGCATATTAACATTTATTTTGTCAGTGAGTAAATTCTTTATTCTCTGAAACCCCTAGAAAACAACATTGCTGTGTTGTTAACACATCGGCAGTGAGTATTCTGCACATATACACATCTCCCTGTCGTGAATCTTTCAGGCAGACATTGTCTTCTGTGAGGGCAAGAGCTAAAATTTAAAAGCATCTTACCTGACAAATGATTAGGGAACAATTCTTCAACCAAATGCCAAAACAAATCAGCTCCCTAAAGTGATGTGAGATATTCTCAAGCTGTGCCTGGTAATATTAATAAACAAGGAGACAAGGAGACGCCTCTGCCCACAGCTTGTTTTTTCAGTGTCCCCCAACCCTGCAGGCAGCAAAGACAAAAAAAAAAAAAAAAAAAAAAAAAAGCAGCTTTGGGGCTCCTTTAGGAAGTTAAAGCCTGCCATCTTGTGGCTATTCTATAGAATTACATTAATATTTCATCAAGTTTAAGAATCGCTTCTGTTGAAATTTAGGAAAGGTATTTTTGGCATGCACTCATAAATGGCATCTGTATTTGGGCTGTGGTTATACTCTGATAGGTACCAAAAGCTCTAAAGCTTGAAAATGACCACGAGGGCATCTTTGACATCTTGCCTTTGGGAAGCAAGTGAGAAGGTAGATGCTGGGGTGAGAGCTCTTGTACTGTCAGGTTCTTCAAGAATTTATAATGCTAAAAAGTAGCACCATCTGGGATACAAGTGACTGCATTCACCTAAAGTTCTAGGCAAATGGGTAATTTCTTAAAGTGCCCTTCTGATGAGAAGAAAAACTTCAGGCTTGTTAGCTGAAGTGTCATTTGCGGATACACCTGGCGAGATCATAGTAGGTGGTGCAGTAGAGCACCCAGTTCAAGAGGCTGATTCATCCATTGGGTGCTCAGCAAATTAAAATTAATGATGCCTGTTAGTGGTTGGGGAATTTTACTTTAGCCTGGACAAACGGGAATGAAGAAAAAAAAAGAGCATCTTCAAGCATAATCCTCTGGCTTATGCATTTTAAGGTTAGAGAACACCTAGAGGATTTGTTTTTTAAAACATTTTTGCCAGATTTTAATGATTTTTTTTTCCACATTCTGCTCCTGCTTTCTACAGGTTATAAAAGTTGGAAAATCACAGGAGAAGGTGATCGCTATGATATATGCAATCTATCTGGTGGTCAGAACATGGGAAAAAGAGGGGTAAGTTGGGCTTATCCAAATTTAAGCTTGCTTTAATAGCAAGAACAAGTTTGAGAGAGCTGAATAATTTACATATTTTCAGACACAGCTGCACAGTTCTTTTCAGTTTTCCCATCTGTGAGCTAGAAATGAAGGGAATGATCAAATTTGCCAACTGATTGTCTTCATGGATGTTAATTCAGTGAAAAAATCTCTTAAGGTTGTTAGTGTAGCAGGGTATGTATACTCTATTAAAAGGGGTACACCAACTTTTCATTAAATTCGATTAAATTCAATGGGTTTTTCTTTTCCTTTTTTTAAGTACCATTTGCTTCAATCAGGTTGAGAACAGAAAATCACCTAGAAGTAAATGTTCCTTGTTTCTCAAAGAAGGCTTGAGTAGGCTACCTTGGTTATGTAAATGTCAGACGAGTGAGCCTCCTGGTCCCAGGAGGTAGGTAACGACATCCTGTGCTTTGAGTAGTTTAGAAAATGTTGCCTCTTATCTTGTAGGAGGAATTGGTGGTGCAGAGCAGCACAGAGGGCTGTTGTTGTTGCAATTGTGTGGTCAGGTAAGATGAAAATTAATTAAGTGCATTTTCGATTTAGTTGGTCACTCTCATTTTTCAAAACACTTGACCTACCTTGACATTTGTGCCCAAACACTCCTGCTTCTTGCCCTACTTTTCTGGCTGCTCTTGCCTCATCTCCTTTGTAAGGTCATGCTTTCCTCCGACAATTCTGTTGACTGTCCTCAAGGCCTTGGTCCTGCTAAAGTATAATTTTCAAAAAGGTAAAATCAAGACTCTCACACGAATACAAAAGGAATACATCAAAGCCTTTATGTAACTTATTAATTAGTGAAGAAACCGATACGTAAAAATCAGGTCAAAGGAAAACTTGAAGGCATGTATAAGTATACTTAGGAATGCAGAAACGAATTTGCTCATAGATGCAAAATTGTTAGTATCTTGTAGAAAAATAAAATGTAATGCTTGGGGTCAGGGTCATCTTTTTCACCCCAAGGTAAAAATAAATTGTATCTCTATGGGGACAAAATTAACTCACAGTGCTATGGACAACAATAATCTGCATTTCCATTAGTTTTCTACAGATTAACTTCTACTTCTAGAGAGTAGTAAAATAGCCTAGCCAATAGGAAGACAATCTGTGGTGCCCAGCTTAAAAGAATCAAATTACTCCTGGAGGGTCTGCTAGACAGAGCCCAGAACTCACAGTAATCTCTGTTGCTCATTTCCAAGATTTTGACATTTTTTCCTGACAGACCTGGGCTGTCCAACCATTCTGTGCTCTTTCTGGGGTATTTCACCTAAACCATAGCTTCAATTACCTCCAATAATAGCCGACTTTTAACTTTTTATTTTCTGCCTAGACCTCTAAATTCCAAATCCATGCATGTGTATGCTTACCTGAAAACTCCTTTTAGAAATTTTTGAGGCTAATAGAGAGGGTAATTTACATGTTAGAAGAGGAGAGGTTTGAACTCAGCATTATCTGATTTCAGAACTGAAGCCTAAAGCCTGCAACATCAACGCGAGGTAGTTTTTGGAGATGTCCAAACTGATGGGGCTAGAACCTGTATGGTAGATCCCTCCTTCTTCTGTCTTATGGTGGGAGGAGTTATCCTCTAGGAAAGAAGAAGCTGGGGAAATGGATCTCACTGTTTTTCTAGCTGAGCTAAAGATAAGAGCCGGTACTGCTGGCTGCCCATGGGGAGAGTTGCTTTTTCCTATTGTTGAGGCAGGAGTAGCTGATAACCTTTTTCTATAGTTGGGACTGTGGATTCTGATGTTGTGCCCTTGATCTGCCTCCTTTTTTAGTTCCTTTACAGGGGAGAGGCCTCCAGCCTGTGCTCTGGGTGGTAGTGGAGTAGAGGGTTGCGTTTTTCCAATAGAAATGCTTCTCAGGTCTCCCGAGGGTTATCCCTATTTTCTACCTCTGCCCTGCTGACTACTGTTTCTGCTCTCCTGTCTCCCTAACTTGTCCTTCCTTCAATGTCCACACATTGAAGAAGAATGAAATCTCAAGCCCCATCAGTCCCTGACTGATCTCACAAGTTTAGTAGCAATTTTGACCTGTTCAGGTGCTTATTTCTTCCTTGTTGTCTCCTTTTCTTCTCTTTCTGGCTTCTCAGGCCTAAACCCAGAGACTGTTTAATCAGCTGGTGATCAAATGAGAACAAATGTCAGAGAGTTGACGGCAGCCAATATCCAAAGCCCTTCCTCACTAGAGAAGAGCTTGCTGTTGGAAAAAGTCAATTTCCGCCAGGTGGAAAGTGTGTGGGAAATGTTATTGAGCAGGGGGAGCCCTGCTGCCTGCCAAATCTAACCACTTGCCTGGTGTTTCGTTCCTTTCTCTGCCAGGGAGCTGCCATTTATGCAGTCCCTGCATTGGCAAAGACCATCTCAGTGGAGACTTACTAACTTTATTGGGAGGGCAAGGGAGGCCAGTTTGCTTGACATTAGGGTCCACACAGAAACCAGAGAAAACACATTTTGTTAAACATGGCATTCCCTAACATGTAAACAGTCTTAACATAATGTTTTAGATAATAAATTCTAGTGCAAAGAGAACAAAACTGGAGGGTCACAGGATAGAACTGGGAAGGACACTTATTTCACCCCTATTTGCTCGAGTTACCAGCGGTATCATAGAAAGGGGCTCTGCATAATAGTCTTATCCAGGTGGCCTGCAGTATCCATGAATCAACTGCAAGTCTCATGTCAGCTTCTGAAAGGCAATGGAAACGGGTGAGGAGGGGCAGCTTCTGCCCAAGTCATTCCTCCTTCCTGACCTCATGACCTGCCGAGGGCTATGCCCTTCTGCCCACTTTCCTGAGATGACTCCTAGCCAGGGCTGCCTCTCTGGTCCCAGGTACACTCTCAGCTTGTTCTTTCTGAGCACCTTCCTAGTCTTATGAGATTAAAGGCTCTTCTACAGCCAAAGAACTGTACACACACCTCCTTTAAACTCCTGCCACTCTGAAAAGCAAACAACAAAAAAAGAAAAAAATCTGCCCATAACATCTTTTTGGAAGTTCTTTTCCCTTTCTTTTCAATCAGAACTGTGTGAAACTTTCTCGCTTATATGACATTGCTTATTGGTGCAGTACTTCAGATATCAATGCCTTAGAAACTAACTATAATTCTCAAGAATTTCTGATTTTGTGAGCTTGACTATTTTAGAAACTTCATGTAAGTGGAATCATGCAATCTTTATCCTTCTGTGATCAGCTTATTTCACTTAACAATAATGTCCCCAAGGCTCATCAATGTTGCAGCATATGACAGAATTTTATTATTTCTTATGGCTGAATAATATTCCATTATAATATGGAATATTACATCTATATAATATGGAATAATATTAATATTTCATACATGGACTATATAACATAACATATGCAATGTAACATATACATTATTTCACATATGTTGTCTATTCCATAATATGTAACACATTTTTCTTATCCATTCATTCACTGGTGGAGATTTAGACTGTTTCTACCTCTTGCCTATTGTGAATAATACTGCAGTGAACATGAGAGTTCAAATATCTCTTCAAGATCCTGATTTCAGTTCTTTTGGATAAATACCCAGAAGCGGAATTGCTAAATCATATGGTAGTTCTATTTTTTATTTTTTAAGGAACCTCTATACTGTTTACCATAGTGGTTGCACTATTTTACATTACCACTAGCAATTCATAAGGGTTCTAATTTCTCCACATCCTCAACAACACTTGTTAATTTCTGTTTT
>NW_016107952.1:405652-415902 GCF_001604975.1 Cebus imitator | reverse complement strand
CTTTTGATTTGCCTTTCCCTGATGATTAAATGATTTTAAGCATCTTTTCATATACCTTTTAGCCACTCATGTGTATTCTTTGGAGAAATGTCTATTTAAGTCTTTCACCCATTTTTAAATTGGGTTATTTGTTTACTTGCTATTGAATTTACACACACACACACACACACACACACACACACACACACACACTTCTTTACTTACAGTGGAGTTATGTCCCAATAAACACATCATAAGTTGGAAATATCATAGGTAAAAATGCATTCAATGCACTTGACATACAGAACATCATACCATAGCCTACCCTACCTTAAACACACTCAGAACACTTGTGTTAGCTTACAGCTAGGCAAAATCATCTGATACAGAGCCCATTTTATAATGAAGTGTTGAATACTTCATATAATTTATTGAATATTGTACTGAGAGTGAAAAACAGAACGGATGGTTAGGCACTTGAAGTATAGTTTCTACTGAATGCATATCACTTTGGCACCATCATAAAGTCAAAAAATCATCAGTCAAACCATCCTAAGTCAGGAACCATCTGTGTGTTTGTGTGTGCGTGTGTGTGTGTGTGTGTGTGTGTGCATATATATGTATATATTTAAATTGACAGATTAAATTATATTTATTTACTGTGTATAACACAATGTTTTCAAGTATATATACATTGTGAAATGACTAACATCTAGCTAATTAACATATATATTATCTCACATAATTATCATTTTTTAAGTGAGAATACATTCATTCTCTTAGCATTTTTTAAGAATACAATATGTTTTTTTAACATTGTTACCATATTGTATACTATCTTTTTTCTAACTGAAATTTTGTATCCTTTGACCTATATCTCCACAGATCTTCTGCTCCCAACCACCCAGCCCTGGTAACCACCATTCTATTCCCTACTTCTGTGCAATCAAGAATTTTTAGATTGCACATATGAATAAGAGCATGCAGTATTTGTTTTTCTGTACTTAGCTTATTTGATTTAACATAATGTCCTCCAGGTTTATCAGTGTAGTCATAAATGACAGAATTTTCATCTTTGATGGTTGAATAGTCTTCCATTGTGTGTATATGCCACATTGTATTTATCTATTCATCCACTGATGGGCACTTAGATTGATTCTAAATTATTTCCTTCCTTCTACTAACTTTGGGCTTAGTTCATTCTTTTTTTTCTGGTTCCTTCAGGTATAATATTAGATTTTAAAATTTGAAATCTTTCTTCTTTTCTGCTGTAGGCATTTATTGCTATAAAATTCTTCCTTAGAATTCTTTTTGCTGTATCCTTAGGTTTTGATATGTTGTTTTTGATTCTGATCATCTAACGTTTTTCTCATTTCATTGAGTTGTTTCTCTATATTCTTGAAGTTCCCTGAGCTTCCTTAAAACAGTTATTTTGGTTTTTTTGTCAGGCAGTTCACACATCTGCATGTCTTTAGAGTCATTCACTGGTACCTTATTTTATCCCTTTATTGATATCATGTTTCCCTGAATGTTGTCGTTCATTGCAGTTGTGCATTAATGTATGTGTGGTTGAAGTAGGTACTTATTCCAGTCTTTAGAGATTAGCTTTGTTTGGGAATTCCCTGTGGCAAGCTTGGTGGTGCGGGGGTGCACCAGAAGTCCAGGGCAGGTGTGGCTGGCATAGTGTTGAGGCATGCCAGAAGTCAGACCTATGAGGGCTGCCTGATGCTGAGGACTGTGTGGAGATCGGAGTCGTGCAGGTCAGAAATTTAGTCTGCAAAACTAAAGCCTGGGACTGTGTGGTCCTCCTTAGTGAGGGGCTGGATCTAGAAGTTCACTCCATGGGTACTGGCCTAGAGTATAAGGCCATGGGGGTCTGCCCAGTGTTGGGTTTTTACTACAATGGGCCTAGTGTTGAGGTCCAAGGCAATGTTTTGTGCTTACTTCTTTCACTTTTCTCCAAGTGGATGGTATTCTTTCCGTGCTGTGCTGTTGGAGAGGGGTGATGTGCGTAATGTAAAACTGACCTTTCTACCCACTTCAATGCAACTTTTATGTTAGCTCTTTTGAAGGTATTTTTGTGCATGGATAATTATTCAAATTAATGTTTGTATGAGGGAATGCTTGCTGGAGAGTCCTTCTCCACCATCTTGCTCTGCCTCTAGCTATATTTTGAATATGAATCCATTATCAGATATATGGTTTCCAAATATTTTTTTCCATTCCATAAATTGTCTCTTTACTCTGTTGTTTCCTTTGAGATGCAAAAGCTGTTTATAATCCCTTTTTTCTATTTTTGATTTGGTTGTCTGTGCTTTTGGTGTCATATCCAAGAAATCATTGCCAAGACCAATGTTAAGGAGCTTTTCCATCTACCTTTTCTTTGAGGAGTTTTATAGTTTCAGCTCTTATGTTTAAGACTTTCATTCAAGTTGATTTTTGTGTATGGTGTAAGATAAGGGTCAAATTTTATTCTTTTTCATGTAGTTATATTGTTTTCCAAACACAGTTTATTGAGGAGACTATTCTTACGTCATTGTGTAGTCTTGGCACCCCATCAAAGATCATTTGGCTGAATATGTGTGGGTTTCTTTCTGGCCTCTCTATTCTGTTCCATTGGTTTAAATGTCTGCTTCTATGCCAGTACCATATTATTTTGATTACTGTAGCTTTTGTAATATGTTCTGAAATCAGGAAGTACAAGGTTTATATTTCTAGGAATTTATTTAACATTTATAGGTTGTCCATTTGTTGGCATATAATTGTTCATAGAAGTTTGTTATAATCTTTTTTATTTCTGGGGCGTAAATTATAATGTCTCTTCCTTCTTTTCTAATTTTATTTACTTAAGTCTTCTCTCTTTTTTATAGTTAATCTAGTTAATGGTTTGTCAGATTTGGGGACTTTTTCAAAAGCCAACTCTTAGTTTTACAGATTTTTAAAAGTTGATTTTCTATCCTTTATTTCTTTTACTTTGCTATAATCTTATTATTTCCTTTCTTCATTTACCTTTAGGCTTAGTTTTTTCTTTATCTTGTTACTTGAGGTGCAAGATTGGATTGCTTATTTGAGATCATTTTTCTTTTCTAACACAGGTGTTTATAACTATAAAATTTTCTTTTAATGCTGTTTTTGCTGCATCCCATAAGTTTTGGTATGTTGTATTTTAATTTTCATTTGCCTCTAGATATTTTCCAATTTCCCATTTGATTTCTTCTTTGACCAATTGGTTATTAAAATGTATGTTCTTTAATTTCTACATATTTGTGATTTTTTCATATTTTCTTCAGCCATTAAATTTTAGTTCTATTCTGTTTAGAAAATGTATTTGTTATGATTTCAATCTTATTAAATTTGTTGACTTGTTTTGTGATCTAACTTATGATCTATAAGTTCCATATATGGAGAGTGTTCCATGTATGCTTGAGAAGAATGTATATTCTGCTGCTGTTGGGTGGAGAGTTTGTATATGTCTATTAGATCTATTTGGCCAACAGTAGTATTCAAATCCTCTGTTTTCTTATTGATCTCCTGTCTGAATGTTCTATTCATTTTTGAGAGCAAGTATTGAATCCTTTACTATATTATTATGCCACTATTTTATTTCTCCCTTCAGTTTTGTCAATGTTTGCTTTATATATTTGGGTGTTCTGATGTTTGGTGCATATATAATTATAATTGCTATATATTCCAGATGAATTGACCCTTTTATCATTGTATAATATCCTTTGCCTCTTTTTAACTTAAAGTCTATTTTATCTGATATAAATAAGTCTGGCCATCCTTGCTTTCTTTTGGTTACCAGTTGCATGAAATATCTTTTTCTGGCCTTTCACTTTCAGTCAGAAGTAACTGCCATCAGTTTTTCTAAAATATAATACTCCGCAGCCCCTCCCTGCAGGGGAGTTACAAACATCTTTTTTTTTTTTTTAAAGAGCTCTTAGTCTGATAAACAAGTCATTATCTGGGAAATCAGAATATCTCCAGATCATGAGACCTTACACTGAGAACCCACCTGTCTTCCTCCCCACAAAGCAAAGCAGGCTGCTGTTGGGAAGTGAGTGTGAGTCTGCACAGCACAACTCAGACACTCCACATACCATGTGATGGGAATTCAGGGATGACTCATGTGGGAGCAGTGTTTACTCTCAGGTTACAGGAAATGAAAATAAAAGCTAGTACTGAAAAAATAGTTAAGAGTTTGGAGCTGGATTGCTCCACAGCTGGGTTTAAGTCCCAGCTCTGCTAATGTATAAATGTTTGATTTTGAACAAGTTACTAAACTTCTGCTATAGTCATGCCTTACATTGATATTCCGTTATTCACACCTCAGCTCCTTTATTTAAAGTGGGGTTAAAAAGAGCATCTAACTAATAGGGTTGCTATGAAGATTAAATAACTTAATACACCTGAAGCTCTTAAAACAGTTTTTGTCATGTAACGATAAAGATGTTTGTTGAACAATTGCAACAATAATAGTAGTCTGAAGCATGTGAGATCTTTCCTGCCAGACTGTAAATTTTTGGGTGGGGAAAGATTGCATTTTTTAAAATTAATTTCTGTATCTTAGTACCTAGAACATGGCTTGACACATAGCACAAACCTTTATAAAATGTCTGTTACATTATGGGATCAATCAACTTTTCAGATCCACTCAAAAGGTAATTCCTTATCAGGCTATAAACCAAAAGAAAATATTATCAAGTGCTTTGTGATAAAATTTTCATGGGGGCACTTTTCTCAAAGTCACAGGATGGGTGTGTGAATGAAATGTTGCAGTGAGTTAAATTTCTTAAGTTAAAGAAGAGGCTATAATTTAGAAAGAACAATCAGAGGGAAGAAAAGGAAAACATTAAGCAAGTTAAAAATAAAGGCTATTATTTGTAGAGAAGAATACTTTGCAGTAATTCAGATGAAGAAAACCACACTAGAGCAGGAAATGGCAAAGTTTTTCTGAAAGGGGCCGGACAGTAAATATTTTAGGCTTTGTGATCCATATTGTCTTTGTTGCAACTCACTCAACTCTGCTGTCGTAGGGCGAAGGAAGACAAAACAAATGGGCATGGCTGTTGATATGGTTTGGCTCTATGTCTCCATCCATATCTCACCTTGAATCCTCATAATCCCCACACATCAAGGGCGGGACAGGTGGAGGTAATTGGATCATCGGGGCAATTTCCCTTATACTGTTCTCTTGATAGTGAGTTCTCAGGAGATCTGATGGTTATATAAGCGTCTGGCATTTCCCCTGTTTCCATTCACTTCATCCTGCCGCCCTATGAAGAATGCCTGCCTCTCCTTTGCCTTCCACCATGATTGTAAGTTTCCTGAGGCTTCCCTAGCAATGTGGAACTGTGAGTCAGTTAAACCTCTTTCCTTTATAAATTACCCAGTCTCCAGTATTTCTTCATAGCATTATGAGAACAAACTAATACAGCTGTGTTCTAATAAAACTATTTACAAAAATGAGAGGTGGGTCGCATTGGCCTATGGGCTGTAGTTTGCCAACGTCCACACTAGAACAATGTGAAGAATCAAGAAATATGAGTGGAACTGTGATAGCAGAGAAGCAATTTGTGCAGAATCCTACATGAGAGAAGAAAATGAATATTGCAATATATTGGAGTATCTTTCTCTTGCTATATGTGAGGTACCAAGGATCATTTAACACTACCACTTCAGTCTTAATGGGGGCAAACACAGAGAAAAGAGAACAGAAACACATGCAAGGCCATAGCTTTAGTGATAAGAAAGGAAACTTCCCCAAGTTGAAACCCATTTATTTATATATAAAGTATAGTGGACAAAAAATTCAAGAGATTTGTTAAATCATTTCTATTTATCTGTTGAGTAGATAGTAAAGACTTAAGATCTTTTCTTAATGTTTTTAGAGTATAGTTTCAAGCACTACAATGAAACGATACTCTAGAAACATTATGTCCAGACTACAACTTCAGCCCTTCTAGCTTTTTTCTTCATGCTTCTCCAACCTCTAGTCAAGCAGGGATGCAGCTTACTTAAGATAAAACAGGGCTGGGTGCGGTGGTAGCTCATGCCTGTAATCCCAGCACTTTGGGAGGCTAAGGTGGGTGGATCACTTGAGGTTGGGAGTTTGATACCCCCTCTGACCAACATGGAGAAACCTCGTCTCTACTAAAAAAAATACAAAATTTGCTGGGTGTGGTGGCACATGCCTGTAGACCCAGCTACTCAGGAGGCTGAGGCAGGAGAATGGATTGAACCTGGGAGGCGGAGGTTGTGGTGAGCTGAGATCACACACACTCAAGCCTGGGCAACAAGAGTGAAACTCCATCTAAAAAAAACAAACAAACATGAAACAAATTCATTGGTAGCCTAGAAATGCAGCCTTTCTGGGACCACATGCCCACTGAAGAACATGTGACCTATAAAGAACCTGGAAATCACCTTGTTCCTAAATAATATTTTCTATTTGACTCCTACCTGGAAAAGAAAAGAAAAAGAGGGAATAAACTTTCTTACAGAGGCAAACTCTCACTTTCTCACAATTTCATTCCATGGAGTGGCCCTGTGGCACTTCATATAAAGTATCTGAGAATATTTGGTTTTAGCTCTAATGAGTCTGTTCTGGTATGTTAATTTCCTAACCATTGGAGCTGTCAGTGTGGTTGCTAAGTCTGCTGAATCACAGAAGAAATATACCTTCAGCCTGTTGTATAATTATCTCAGGAATTATAAAGGCAATAAATGTATGATTGCTTTTTTATGAATACATTAAGGCAGAGGTATGTAATTGGCACTTTAACAATCTAGTGGCAGCAAATTAGATATTAATGTGATTACAAAATGACAATTACTTTTGGCAGTTAATTGACATTACCTTTCAGTAGCCTTTTTCAATATCTTGCTGGGACTCTTTTTGCCAGTGAGAAATGGGATCATTCTAAGGCTTAGAGAGAGCTGTGAGGAACAGTAAGTTAATTACCTAACAAAACAAGTGGTTGATCTTTATATTCTGATAAATGAGTCTTTGGGGTCTAATAACAGCAGTAACATACTATACCTTTTTTCCAAAATGATGCCCAAATGATGTATAAACTTTTTGTAATGTAATTACCACCCATCAATCACTTCATTTCCGAAATATGGTGGCTTCTGATGAAATGAGATTGCTTTTCATATTCTTATTAGTTTAAGAAGAAACGAGAAAAAAATCTTGCCTCTATTAGAAAGGCAGGTAAGGATAGAAAGTTGATTTTATTATATGCTACACAAAAACTGGATAAGAAAGGAAAAATAATGTCATTATATATAGGCTCAAATGTTTGCAAAACCCTTTTACATATACAGTTAAGTTTAATACTATAGGTCTATGTTTTGGTAGCAGTGGGTTTACGCAAATCATTCTTTAAAAAATCCCACACATAAATCTAGTGGTTTATGTTAACATACCAAAACTCAATCGGGAAATTTCTATAGCCTTTCTATGTTTAATAAGGCATTTGGCATGTTTTTCATAGATTAAAAATGCTAATAATTCATATACCAAAAATAGATATTCTTATAATGTTTTGATTAGTCGTAATTATTGATAGGTAAACGTGTTGAAATTGATTATTGCAACATTACCCTATTTGTTGCTAACTTATCCTAACCCTAGATAGATAGACAGATAGGTAAGGTTATTGCTCTCTCTCTCTCTCTCTCTTTTTCTTTCTCTCTCTCTCTCTCTCTATATATATATATATATATATATATATATATATATATATAGTCCATATTGAGTTTTGCTGCATGCCTCCCATGCTCAACTGAAACTAAATAATGGAATTAGGCATTTCTCAATAATAAGAGCAGACACTATATTGACTGATTTCTAACTGCTCAGCTCTATCTTTGTTTTGTTACATACACCTTAGAGTACCTAAACAGATTTTTTGCGTTTTAATATCTATCGCCAGAAATTGTGTTATAAGGCAACCGAGAACATTGGCAGAGTGATAGCTGAAATTGAGGCTGTCCTTCAGTACTCTCGAATCATTTATTTGAAAAGGCATTTTTGTGGGGCCAGAGAGACGGTTAAGTGACAGCCAGTAGGTGTAAACTAAGGGGCACTCCTATCTGGAATTCCAGTTTCAAGTACTGAGTTATTAAATAAAATCAGTCCTTGTGTTGTTGAGTTACTGGTTGCAGAGTGAACATTTATGACTCTAGAAATATATGCTGCACACATGCATTTACTCATTTCCACATTCAACAATTATTTACTAACTATCTGTGATGTTCCAGATATCCTACTAGCTGCTGGGCATGCAGAAGTGAGCGTAGCCGACATGATCTTTGCCTTTATAAGAAATACAGCTGAAAGGAGAAAATAGTCCCATATTGTTCTCTTTAAGCAAATTTTAATCCAGATGCAGTTGGTTAGGTTTTCCCTATCTTCCTGTGTCTTCCCTTCCTCTCCCCTTTCTTCTCTTCTCTCTTCTGCTCTCCATCTCTCTCCTCCTTTCTATTTCTTTCCCATGTGGTTCCAAAAATTATCCTATGTAATAATTAATCTGTGTAATTATTCTGATATCACTTGGTTTATTAGATAATGCTAATCTAGGAATGTGAGATAACAAAGTCATGTTTCTATCTAGCTCATGTTTCTTTTTTGATGGGTATTAGGTGTCCTGGTTAGGTGTCATGTTACACATGCCCAGGAGGAACATTAGTGTCTAAGAAATGACCTTTGCTAGTTCTCATTCTCTGCTTTAAAATTCATTTTTACAAAGGAGGAATAGAAGAGAGGCCACCAATTTCTATTACCCTGAATAACTAATATTTATTGAGCTCCTACTGTATGCCAGGTAATTTCTATAGGTAATCTGCAGTTTCTCACAGGAAACTTTTGAGGTGGGAATGATACCTTCCTTCTATAGATGAAGAAATTGAAGCTGAGTGAGCTCTGGAGACTTGCTAGGGTCACACAACTTGAATGTTGCAGAGCCGGGGTTTGAACTCAAGACCATGAGAGTATAAAATCCTTGTTGCCCTCACCAGTTCTGATTGCTTCTAGAACTCATAAGTGTCCTGATATTTATTTGGACTCTTCTTGTTTCCTTCAAGTAAGGACACAGGCAGTGCATGCTTCTTCTCTCCTACCTATCAGACTACTTCACCTTTGTGTATCAGATTATCAGTTGATAACTTTGATTTTGGTTTAATCCTAGAAAGAGCGTTGGCTTTGATCTGATTCCAATCATAGTACAAAGTCTGGGCATGTCTTTCATGCTTTGAAGAAACAGAAACTATTTATTTCCACTCTTTATGGGATAATGAGTGAGTTGACCTCATCAGTAAATTGTATCAAGGAAATAGGATCTCTATAAATTCTGTGTTCACATAGCAGTAGATATCTTTGAAGGTAGAAAATAAACAAGGTACAAGGGCATAGCCAAATTAATTTTGTATCACTCTGAAGTTAAAGATTAGTTGTAAGACTAATACAGATTGTTTTGCTGGGGTCATCATACGAAGATAATATTTTAAACAGAAACATTGTGTTGGCTGTGCTGGTGCTTTCTGAAGTTCTGTCATCATTTAGCATTTCTTAGAAGGTGGTTATAGGGCATTTGTAAATAAATATCACTAGTTGCACATTTTGTTTTATTTTAGGAACACTATTTGCTTACCATTGAAAAGGGAGGCTTTTAACTTGACTTTGAAGTGTGTTTAGCTAGGAAACTGTATTTGTAGCTGAATAAGAGCTTTTAACTCTTGATATATTGCCTTTGGTTGCTTTTATGCCTGTTGTTTAAAATATGCACATAGGAAGGAATGTACTAAAAAAGCTGTGCATACTTTTAGTGTACTTGGAATATATGAAGCATTCACATATTCATTCATTTATTCATTAACTCATTATTTCAACAATCATTTATTGATTGCTATACTGTTTACCAGACTCTAGGATAGACAGAGATGAAGCAGAGAACAGTCATGGCTTTGTTTTTTCTTGAAATAATTTGTAGAATTCACAAGGAAACCATCAGGGCTTAAAGTTTTCTTTGTGGGAAGGTTTTAAACAGTAAATTCATCTTTAATTTTAGTTTTGCTAAGTTGTGTGTATGTTTTATGGCATGCAGCGTTTTTTGTTTGTTTGTTTTATGTATTTATTTTTTATTTTTATTTATTTATTTTTTCCCCATTTATTTATTTTATTGCATTTTAGGTTTTGGGGTACATGTGAAGAACATGCAAGATTGTTGCATAGGTACACACGTGGCAGTGTGATGTGCTGCCTTCCT
>NW_016107952.1:402242-403422 GCF_001604975.1 Cebus imitator | reverse complement strand
AGGCGTGATGTGGTGCTGAGAAGAACGTATATTCTGTGGATTTGGGGTGGAGAGTTCTGTAAATGTCTATTAGGTTTGCTTGGTCCAGGTCTGAGTTCAAGTCCTGCATATCCTTGTTAATTTTCTGTCTGGTTGATCTGTCTAATATTGACAATGGGGTGTTAAAGTCTCCCACTATTATTGTGTGGGAGTCTAAGTCTCTTTGTAAGTCCTTAAGAACTTGCCTTATGTATCTGGGTGCTCCTGTATGGGGTGCGTATATATTTAGGATCATTAGCTCTTCTTGTTGCATTGATCCTTTTACAATTATGTAATGTCCTTCTTTGTCTCTTTTGATCTTTGTTGCTTTAAAGTCTAACTTATCAGAGATGAGAATTGCAACTCTTGCTTTTTTTTTGCTCTCTATTTGCTTGGTAAATCTTCCTCCATCCCTTTATTTTGAGCCTTTGTGTATCCTTGCAAGTGAGATGGGTTTCCTGGATACAGCACACTGATGGGTTTTGGCTTTTTATCCAATTTGCCAGTCTGTGTCTTTTGATTGGGGCATTTAGTCCATTTACATTTAGGATTAATATTGTTATGTGCGAATTTGATACTGCCATTTTGGTGCTAGCGGGGTGTTTTGCCCTTTAATTGATGCAGATTCATCATTTTGTTGATTCTCTTTACCTTTTGGCATGTTTTTGGAGTGGCTGGTACTTGTTGTTCCTTTATATGTGTAGAGCCTCTTTCAGGAGCTCTTGTAAAGCTGGCCTGGTGGTGACGAAATCTCTGAGTACACAAAGGATTTTATTTTTCCTTCACTTATGAAGCTTAGTTTGGCTGGATAGGACATTCTGGGTTGAAAGTTCTTTTCCTTAAGAATGTTGAATATTGGCCCCCACTCACTTCTGGCTTGTAGGGTTTCTGCTGAGAGATCTGCTGTGAGTCTAATGGACTTCCCTTTGTGGGTAACCCGACCTTTCTCTCTGGCTGCCCTTAGTATTTTCTCCTTCATTTCTACCCTGGTGAATCTCACGATTATGTGCCTTGGGGTTGCTCTTCTTGACGAATATCTTTGTGGTGTTCTCTGTATTTCCTGGACTTAAATGTTTGCCTGCCTTGCTAGGTTGGGGAAGTTTTCCTGGATAATATCCTGAAGAGTATTTTCCATTTTGGATTCATTCTCTTCGTCGCATTC
>NW_016107952.1:395670-400746 GCF_001604975.1 Cebus imitator | reverse complement strand
TTTTTTTTAAGTTGGTGTTTCAGTCGCCTGTTGAAGAAGCGCAGCGGTGTGTGTTTTCTCCCATGCGACAACTCACTGTGCTGGCTTAAACAGCGGCACTGAGATTCGTGGCGCTTTTTTTGCCCTGGAATCTACTGTCCTGGCTCCCTGCTCAGTCCCCTTTTTAAACAGACAAATGGGTGACTTCCCGTGGCTCCAATCGCCAGCCAAAAGGGCTCCCGGACCGGTGTATTTTGTACGGAGAACTGCTGCTCCGGGGCGCCGACAGAGCAGCTGCGCGGGGCAAAGCAGCGGCGCTGGCCAGCACAGCCGCGCTGGCCAAAACAGCCGCGCTGGTGACCCCTGGAGCTCCTCCGCCTGGGAATTTCCTAGTCTGTGGGCAATAAAAATGCGGCCTCCACTCAGTCTCTGGGCTTTCACTGGAAGCTGCAATCCTGAGCTGTTCCTAAACGGCCATCTTGGACCAGGTATCGGTTTTTTTTTTTGTAATATCTTCTCATTATCCTTCAGTGTTTATGGGATCTATAGATAGTGATGCCCCCCTTTTCATTCCTGATATTATTTTTGTCTTCTGTTTAAGGAGTTTATCACCATATTAGTATTTTTCATAAATCTGTTTTCTTTGCTGGTCCCCTCTATTTTCTGTCTCTTTTTTCATTAACATATGCTCAGATTTTTATTATTTCCTTCTTTCTCATTTCTGTGGGCTCAACTTTCTGTTATTTTTCTAACTTCTTGCAGTCGATATTTAGTGCATTGATTTTAAGCCTTCCTTTTTTTCTATTGTGTGCATTTAGGGCTATAAGTTTCTACCTGTGCAGTTTGAAGATGTACAAAAACAAAATATATATATATATATATATATATATTATGTGTGCATATATATATAAACACACACATATATACACACACATATATACATACACACACATATATTATCATTTGGTTAATATTGGTTGTATAGTTTCTTCTGTGATTTCTTCTTTGGCCCATTAGTATTTAGAAGTTTACTTCTTAATATACAAACATAGGGATTGTAATTCAGCTTAATTCCACTGAAACCAAAGAACATACTCTGATATAATTTTGATTTTTAAAATCTATGTTGAGACTGGCTTTATGGCTCCAAATATGGCAATTTAGGTAAATATTTTGTGTGTTTTTGAAAAAAATATGTATTCTGCAGTCATTAAGTGCAGTGTTCTTTATATGTTAATCATGGAAAATTTAATTGTATTGTTTAGATGTTCTGTACCCTTCTTGATTTTTTTGACTGTTCTAGCTATAAGAGAGGCGTGTTTTCCATTATAATTGTGGATTTGAACATTCTCCTTCTGTATGTTTTGCTTTATGTATTTGGAAGCTACATTATAAAATATAAGCAAATTTAACGGTTTTTAAGATTTCTGGCCAAAATCTCTTCAAATATTGCTTCTCACTCTTCGTCTAACTTTTCTCCTTTTAGGACTCTGATTTACATATACATTAGGTCTTTTCTCAGACTTGTTTTCTGTGTTTCATTTTGAATACACCCTACTATTCTACTGATCTATCCATTAATTTACTGATTTTTATTTTTGCCATATGCAATCAGCTAATAAACCCATTCATTAGGTTCGTAATTTCAGATATTGTAATATCAGCTCTGAAATTTTTTTTTTAAGTTTTCAGCTTCTGCCAAGATTGTTTATATTATTTTCTTGCCCATATTTAACATATTAAAGTGTGTTTCTATTATTTGTTGTTTTGCTTAGGTTTTGCTCATATTGTCTTCTTTATACGCCTAGTTATCTTTGAGTGTATTCCAAACATTACATATAAAAATTTATAACAATTATTTGAGGCTCAGGATATTATTGCCTCCCTTTGAAGAAAGGGACATGCTTGCTTATAAAAGACATTAGGCACTAGTAATTCTTGATTACCTTATACTATTCTAGGATTGAGATAATTTGGCTTCAAACTCTGTAAGGGCAACCTTTTTCTTCTTCACCTTTCCTTTTGGGGTGTTGGTCCTTCTGGTCTGTGATGATTAATTTTATACATTAACTTGGCTTGGCCACTGCACCTAGATATTTGGCCAAACACCATTATAGATATTGCTGTGAAGATATTTTTTGAAGATATAATTAACGTTTAAATGAGTTGGCTTTGAGTAAAGCAGATTATTTTCCATAATGTGAGTGGCTCTCATCTAGTCAGTTGAAGGCCTTAAGAAAAAAAACTGAGGTTCCCCTGAGGAAGAAGGAATTCTGCCTCCAGACTGCCTTTGGACTTTGAGCTATAACACCAGCTCTTCCCTGGATTTCTAGATTGCTGACCTGTCCTGCAGATTTTAGACTTGCCAGTCTTCACAATCACATGAACTAATTCCTCAAAATAAATTTCAGTATTTCTCTCTCTCTCTCTTTCTGTCTCTCTCCACACACATGCACACACACACACACCCTAATACAGGGTTTCAAAGCAAAGCCTAGGAGTTTACTAGGGTTCTCTTTGTTAAGAGGCCCTAAATTCTAACTTTTGTCCTATTACCTTATAAGTTTATTGAAAGCTCTGCTCAGTTTCTCTGCCTCTCCACCATCTCTACATAAATTGAAAGTTGTCTCTAGGTCTCCTTTTGTAATATCTTGGTCTCATAATTATTCACCACCATATTAGTCCTCTTGTGCCCTCAAACAGATTTAGAGCTTTCCTACTAGCTTTTCTAGTTGTTCTCGGAGGAACAGTTGGTCTGACTTATCTAGTCTTCCATTACCAAAAGTGATTCTCCTAAGATAGGTGGCAGCCTGTTTCTATTGAACAAAATGTATGCAAGAAATCAGATAAAGATTTCAATTTTGCTTTTGTTGAATTGAGTAGCTTTTGAGACATCTAAGGCTGTCTTCATAGGAAAGTAGTTGGATAAACAAAGCTAGAAATTGGAAGAGGGATCTCTGTGGAGAAAAATTTTTGTATCAGTGATATATAGATAATATTTTAAATGATGAAAATGAATGAGATTACCTAAAGAGAAAGTTAAGATAGAAAAATAATACAAACCAAAAGCTCTTTTAGGAAATCCAACTTTTAGAAGTTAGAGGAAAACGTATCAGTGAAACACTGAGAAAGGTTGTCAGAATGAGATTTTGGTGTCATAGAAGCAGGTAAAAAAGAGGACTTAAAGAAGTAGGGAATGATGAAATATGATTTATGTGGTGAAAAGTCTGACAAAATAGGGCCTAAAAGGTATCTGAGTATTTGAGCCTCACAAACATATTATAGCCACTTGATAGATGACCATGCTTGTGCAGTAGTGTGGGTGGACAGCCTCAGGAAGAGTGATTCAGGGCTGTGGGAGGTCTGCCCAGCAACAATCACCCTGGTGGCCTTTAATCTCTAATCTGATAATGAGTTCTGTGCCATCTCAACCTGAAAGACTTATTAGAAACCTGTGCCCTGTCCTTTTGGCAAATGATTTGGGTAATGCCTGTCATGAACAAAGAAAGATAGTGGTGTTCCCACTTTTCCCTGATACCAGCTCTTAAGGGAGAAAACCTGTAGTTCTTCACCGTTCTAAACCTGAGCATAGCTGTACCTCCTGAGGTGAGCTTTCATTGCTCGCCCCCGCAGAACTCCAACTCGACACTTTACCAGAATCATGAGGCAGAGGAAATGCTAATTTCTCATCCCAGAGAGGTGTGCTTTTCTACTGCATGCTTTTACTATTTTGAGCTCTCGGTATAGTTGTTTTTTTTGTTTTTTTTTTTTTTTTTTTTTTGTACAGAAGAAAATTTAGACTAAAGAATCTATTGTTATTTTTGCCAGTATTTCAGAAAAGTCCAGTGATAGGGATTGAAAAAAGTGGCAGTAATATGCAGCATATATCTTACTATGGTTTCATTATTTTCCTAGAAAACATTAAAGAATGGTTGTTTCCCTGTGCAGATGCTTGGCAATACGTTTGTATTTTTATGGTGAGTTTGACTGCCGGGCACACTGATGGTATCTAGAGTGTAGTGAAAAGGGCATCTGCAAAGCAAGATAGTGATTCCAAAGCTCACTGCCCTTCTGCAATAAATGTGGGGTAAAACATAGGCCTTCACTCTGAACCTATTGACTTGGAATCGTGTGTAAAATGAATGTATTTATTTATTTAAATTTATCTCTTCATGCCTGATGAGGCAAGCAGAGCCTATGAGTTATTTGAAAAATTAGAGCAAAGTGGTTCACTCAAAGACAGTTTCTTTTCTTTCTTTTTTTTTTTTTTTGAGGCAGAGTCTTAATCTGTCACCCAGGCTGTAGTGCAGTGGCGTGACATTGGCTCACTGCACGCTTCATCTCCCAGGTTCAAGTGATTCTTCTGCCTCAGCCTTCTGAGTAGCTGTAGTTACAGGCATGCACCACCACATCCAGCTAATTTTTGTATTTTTAGTAGAGACAGGGTTTCACCATGTTGGCCAGACTGGTCTCAAACTCCTGACCTCAAGTGATCCACCCACCTCGGCCTCCCAAAATGCTGGGATTACAGGTATGAGCCATCATGCCCGGCCTCAAAGACAGTTCTTTAGATAGAAACCATTCTGATGCTTTGAAAAAAAGCTGTTTGGTTATAGTTTAAATCCTCATGAAATGTGGTCTTTAATCAGTGCGATCCCAGCCAGGCTAACAACTTATTTGGTAGGTGTTGATGGTTATTAAAGATTCTCTATTCATACATGATAATACTTTCATGAGTGAGATTAAATAATTGGTTGGATGATTGGCAGGATGACACAGCTTTGAAATGTATTAATTTTGTGTAGTTAACTCACTTAGTTTCTCTGATTCTGATCCTTAAATATAAAGGGGAACTAGAATAGTTTTTGTCCTGCCTATATCACAAGATTATTAAGAAGAACAAACAGGATAATAATGTATGGAAGGCTCTAGATAATATAGGATTTTGTTTACTATAATATAATCACCTCATTTTGGGAAACTGTGACTGTGGCTTTACCTCCTGTCAATCAGCAAGTGTTGAAAAGGCTCTGTGTGGAGGAGCAGAAGATCAAACACCGCATGTTCTCACTCATAGGCGGGTGTTGAACGATGAGA
>NW_016107952.1:362127-395472 GCF_001604975.1 Cebus imitator | reverse complement strand
AAACCTAAAATACAATAAAATAAATAAATGGGAAAAAAAAAAAAAGGCTCTGTGTGGTATCACAACAACATCCAGCACTCATAGATACCCAGGACTATGACAAGCCTGTAGGAAACTTTAAAAAGGTTAATATAAGCTCTGTGGAAAATAGCCAAGCTCTGTGGAAAATAGCAGACAGTGCCCTATGACTATTCATTTTACCAATCAAGAAAGAAAAATTCATATTCATTGGCTAATGACAGCTATAATGGACAACTCTGCTAGCAACCAGGGCCAGGAAGCATAGGAGAAGAACAGGAAAAGGTAGGAGAAGAGGCAAGAGAGAGAAAGAGAAATCAGAAAGATGGTTCATGAGAGAATAGCATAAAGCAGCAAAATTTGAAAGTGATAATGAAGGCAACAACAAGAAGCCCCTGGATCAGTGGAGGAAGAAATTGTATGGTTTTTCGATTTGGAAAGGCTCAGAGATCATTCAGTCCAGGGATGGCAAATACACAGGTCATGTGAGGCAATTTCTATCTTGTGTGAGAGGCAGACATTGCTAATCAATTACTGTCTCCTTCTGCTTGGTCAAGACATCTGCATGCCAGTGCAAAGAGTGATCCCAGAGCTGAATGCTTACTCTTTCTGGAATGTAAGGAGTTCCATCTGTTGAAAGTGTGTGTAAGAAGAATCAACATTACTCATTAAATTATCTGATTCTTACCTGATGAAGTGAGGAGAGCCAATGGGATTTAGGGATCTGGTCCACCTAGAATGGTAGTACTCTAGGTTGCCACTACAAATCAATTGGAATAGGCACAAGAGATGCATTTTATTCAGCCTTCCTATTTTATAATCAGGAAACTGTGGATAGGGATGTGAGACCACTTGTTCAGGTTCTCACAATTAGTTAACCAGAACTTAAACCCAAGTTTATCTTTCTCCAGTGGAAACTCAAGACTCATAGCTGTTTGGAGATATTTTACTAAAGACCGATTCCTGAAATGGTTGAGCAAAGTAGAGAAAGGAATATTTTTGCATATTAGGGTTTAAGGCAGCAGCTTTTGAGCCAAAGCCTTGAAGGTGGGTATATTAGTTTTCTGGGTTTACTGTAACAAAGTACCATGAACTGAGATGCTTCAACAACAGTTTGATAGTAATGTCCACAGTCTGGAGACTAGAAGTTTAAGCTCAAGGTGTTGTCAGGCTTGGTTTCTTCTAAGGGCTATGAGAGTTAACTGTTCCTTGCCTCTTTCCCAGTTTCTGATGTGTGTATGTGTGTGTGTGTGTGTGTGTGTCTCCACATTCCTCCTTTTAATAAGGACATAGATTAGGGCCCGCCCTAAAGGAACCATCTTAATTTGATCATTTACAAAGACCATATGTCTAAATAAGGTCATATTCCATGGTACTAGGGGTTAGGACCTCAACATATGAATTTTCGTGGGACACAATTTAGCCCATAACAGTGAGGTTCAGTTTGCTTAAATGTCAGAACTCTAGCTATGGAAGCCAGCTGGAATCTAGTCTAATACTAGTTTCCTTCATGAAGTCACAGTTAGCATTAGAGGTGATTTTTCAAGAAGTTGCCAATAATAGGCCATGCAGATGAATTTGTAAACCATTGTGAATTCTATATTTATAGTATAGTATAGTATTCAAGGTGCATATCACTGTGGTTTAGAGAAGGGGAAGTGGCTAGGTAGAGGTAACACTCCGTAGCAGAGAATGAGTCCTGCAAAACTTTAGAGTGAGATTCTGTGCTGCTAGAGGAATGGGCCATGAATAACCGCAGCTTGGGTAGTTAGCAGATACCCTTGAATGAGGCTCCTCTAAAGATCACGTGGTTATATGAATCAGAAAATGCCATGCTCTCTGCCACTAAACAGAGCACAGAAACACCTCAGGTGGCCAAAGCTCTCTGCTGCCCTTAAGCCTGCTCCCCAAGAAAAATGGTGAAATTTGTCTTCGATGCCTGTTTTGTGCTTCCATCCTTTCTTCCTAGTTACCCCACTCTGTGGTGGCATCTCTTTTCCAACTCCCTCAAATTCTCAGGACCATGTTCTGTTCCTGTTCTCACCATGAAAGTTATTTTTTGGTGGGGAGAGGTGGGATGTAATACATATTAATTCACACTTAGGTGTAAATGACTGATAAGGATTTAACGTGGGCTCTGACTTTAATGATTTGCAAGTGATTGCCAAGGCCTTAAATTACAGGAACAAAGCTATAAGGTTAGAAGTAGGGGATCATTCAGCTCTAAATGGCACCTCTTTTATTAGCTAATCAGACACTAAATTAAAATGGCACATTATTAATTTATTCTCTGTAATTGTAAATGATCTAGGAATTTGCTGATTACATTAACAATTTTTCTTTAATTTCAGGAAGATGTAAAATAGAAAGTTATGGAGATATGAGCCTACACTTGTTTGTAGTGCTTGACTCATCTACATCTGTTCTGGTAGTTTCCATCTGACTTACCCAGAATCAGATAGCACAGCATGCACTATTTAGTCCTTACTGCAGCCCCTTCTCTTTTCTGCTAGCTTGAAAGCATAAAATCCAACCTATTTTATTCTTGGCAATAAGAAAGGTACTCATCTTTCCACCATGGTCTCCTTGTTGGCACCAAATATCGTGGAATCACTTTAAGAGAAGGACTTTCCCTACTTTTTTTTTTTTTTTTTTTTTTGAGACAGCGTTTCGCTCTTGTTGCCCAGGCTAAAGTACAATGGCATGATCTTGGTTCACTGCAACCTCCACCTCCCTGGTTCAAGCAATTCTTCTGCCTCGGCCTCCTGAATAGCTGGGATTACAGGCACCCACCACCATACCCAGCTAATTTTTTGTATTTTTAGTAGAGACGGGGTTTCACCATGTTGGCCAGGCTGGTCTTGAACTCCTGACCTCAGGTGGTCCATCCGCCTTGGCCTCCCAAAGTACTGGGATAACAGGCGTGAGCAACTGCACCCAGGCTTCCTTACTTCTTTCACATGAAATTCACCAGCCTTCCCTTTCTCTTGTCTATGCTCAATCTCCCTCAGTTTTTTGACTAACTCAGTCAGAGAGACAAGGTGTAGAGATCTTGGTACAGGTTAGGTGTTGGTGTAGGTGTAGGTGAAGGGCCTGGCAGAATCTGTGGGAGGTGAGGATGGCCCTAATGGGACATTTTTTGGATACTGACTTAATTCCTTGCTGTCCCTCATTGACTCTGAAACATGGCTCAGTCAGCCACTAAAGGTGGCTGTCAGCTTCCAGGGTATCTCCTGGCAAAAGACTAACACCCTTATCTCCTAAGAGAGTTCAGAGAACCCTTCAGGGGACAGGTAGCATTCCTCGTCTGGGGTTAACACAAAAACAGAAAATACTTGCTCTTGCTCTCTCTCTTATTCTAACAATTGACCTAACAACTTTATAGGACACATTAGCAAGTGGTGAATATGGGAAACAGGACAAGCAGATAATAAATAATTCAGTGAGAAATATATTCCAGAAAACCAATTGATGTGATTGGAGAGCTCTTGATAAATGTAACATATTTACAAATACTCATTACATTGTATTGTTATCACAAAAACTAATTTATTCTGATTAAAAACTATTTTCCATGAAAATAATGGCTGGGGGAACTAAAAATTCTAGGGAGACCAACTCCAAAGTTAATCTAAATAGCTTCTCTGGAGCAAATGCATTTTTAAATTGATTACCAGCTCACTGAGTTTCTTTGGCCTTGGGATCCAACAGGAGGGTGCCATTATATACTTTGAGGTTTCACTCTCACAGAGAATGGAAGCATAGAGATTCAATTCCTATTAAAAAAAAAAAAGATAGAATAAGTCTTATGTTATCAGCAGACACTCCAGGGCACGAAATTCCTATTTGGTTGGGTGAGTTATTTCAGAGCCATGGTGAATTAATCAGTGGCTTTGTTGGCTATTTGACTGCCTGTTCCTCTATACTCTTTCTTTTATTTTGTATATAATTATGTTTATTTAATTTTTTAATAAAAGCACAAACACATCAGATTAAAAACCCTAAAAAACTGTAACTTCAAACAGTACCAAAAAAACCTAAATCCTAAAAAGTGTATCTCTTTCCAAAATTGACCCATTTTCCTCATACTGTTCCCTCAAGGCAGCTACAGTTAACAGTTTCTTATATGTCTTTTCAGAGATCTACTAAGCAGATATTAATATATGTTTCTTTCTCTCTCTCTCTACACACACACATACACACACATGCATATATATTTACACACATACTCATATATAAGCATAATATACATGTGGTACCATGCCTTGCTTTTTTCATTAAAAAATAGGTCTTGGACATTGTTATCAACTCTCTGTCTATTGTCAACCTAGCTCTTTGTGATAACTGTATAATATTCATTTTATGAATGCATTATAATTTATTTAGTTCCCTGTTGATGTTAGGATGGTTTTGTCTTTGGCTGAAATGATTTCTAAGGTGGAGGTGAGTAGAAGGTGCAGTGATGCTGGGTTTTGTTCTGATGGTAGGGCATGTATCTCTTGGATGGTTGGAACAACTGAGGGGCATTTGTGAAGGCTGGGTGGAAAAAGCAGAGGAGTTAGATCAGAGAACAGACATGTAATGGGAGACTGGGTGAAATCTTGCCATGTGATATAATTTCCTTCTTTCTTCTACCTCCCAAGGAAATCCTCAGTAAAGTTGACATTACTGGAAAATGCATTTGGAGTTTATCTATTCAGCAAATATTATTTGTACCTTTACATGCCAGGCATTGTTCTAGGTGCTAGAGAGATAGCCATGAGCAAAACAAAGTTTCTGCTATCATAGGATTTACATTCCCTGGTGGAGGGAAATAATACTAAAGAATATATCTCATATATATAGAATATATTATATATATATATATATATTCTTTTTTTTCCTGAAAGCAAATAAAAGAGGTCATGGGGCTTGAGAGCAACAGGGAGTGTTGGGATTGTTTTCCTTGGGAGGCAATGCCATGTGACACCTCGCGGCAGGTGGATTCAGGGTGGATGCCGAGGCTGCCGGGCAGTACTACCGTATCTGGATTGCCTGGAATAGCAGATGGCCTCTCACACCACTCCCCTCTACATTCCCCCACTGGAAGTTCCTGCTGCTGGCATTGCTGTCAGATGCTGGATCTGTATTCAGGAATGGAGTGCCATCTCCTTTCCAGGTATGTGATAGCATTTGTGGGGGAGGGAGGGGCAGGAAGTGGGAGAGACCTAGAATAAGGGGATGGTGGCTTTGGAGAAAATATGGATAATCTACCAACAGATTAATTCAACATCACTGAAATACCAAAGGGCTTCTCATCATTCACTGTTTAGCAGGGGGCAGGAAAAATTATTCATTATTCAACATGAGCTGAAATGAAAACGCCACACTTTGTAAAACATGCAAGGTTACCTACTATAGTAACTGCTTGCAGAGCTTTAATGTGTCTGCAGCACAGCTAATTAATTTGCTCTGAGCTTCACTGGAATTCTTATTTGAGATGATTGTCTTGGTAACTGAATGCACCATAGAGAGCCAAAACTAAAAATGTCATTTGGGGCTGCTGTAGTAATCTGAGTCTTCCTTAGGGCTTTCTCAGACTCCATCAGCAAGGACTTCCCCATTCCCCTGTCTAGTTCCCTCAGACCCGCAGGCTGGGCAGGCTTTACCAGGAGTGGCATAGCCTGTAGTTTTGCTGTTTAGAATCCAGGCTCTGAAGTCAGACCAGTCTTGGAATTCACATTTACTAGCAGCCACTTACCAGGTAACCTCGGACATCTAATGTCACTGTTTTTACATTTGTAAAGTTATAATAATTTTAGTACCTACCTCACATAAATGCTGCAAAGATTACAATAGATGTGTTTGCAAAGTGCCTGGTTCATTGTAAACTCTCACTAATTTGAGCTTTCTTCTTCTTCTTCTTCTCCTCTTGCCACCACCTCTTCCTTCTTCATCACCACTGCTAGTACCACAACCATCATCATCATCATCATCATCATCATCATTTTCCCCCTTCTATCTATATATGTTTTATTTGTGTGTTGGGATTTTAAGCGTTGTGTGCAAACTGGGAAAACTATAAAAGACAGTATTGGCTCAACTGAAACCAACTTGTGAGGACTCAAAGAAATGAACAATTGGAGAAGCTGAGCTCTGGTCCAGGCTTTGCTGCTGCCATGTGGTTTGGACCAATTCCTTCATCTCTCTGGGCTCCACCCTTCTCTCTGGTAGGACAGAGAGGCTGGAATTGGTGCTCTCTCAGGTCCTGTTTCACTTTGAAGGAAGTGGTTCCTAAACAACCACAGGTAGGTAAGTTAGGGTGTGTTTGGCAGCAAGTAGCAAAGTAACTAAGAAACAGTGGCTTAAACAAGTAACATAGGCTTTAAAAAATCCTCAACAAATTTTGACAAACCAAATCTAGCAGTATGTAAAAAAGATTATCTATTACAACCAAGTAGAGGTAGTTTTGTTTTTGTATCCTCTGAATATGGCTCATTAAATAATTCACTAATATGTGTACATTCTCTCAACAACATTGAACATTTCCTAAGAACAGAATACCTTTTATTAAAAATCTTTGTACCTCTCAGAGTTTCTAGCTTAGTATTTTGCTAAATAAGCATCTGTTGATTTAAATTAAAAATTAGAAATAATGCAAAATCTTAGGTAATCATCGTATTACCTAGTACTTTACTACCTTTATGTTTTAGACCTATCAACAATTTGTAAATGAGTAGATTGTTGAGGTTTCTGTTTTTGGTCTAATGGTTTGCATGTATAATTCCTTGGGAGCTTGTAACACATCAAAAGAATATTATTAAACAATAATTAACGTTGTGAACAAAAGAGAAGTCACAAACATTATTTATTACTTTGTCAGTTTCAATGAAGACCTAATGTGGTAATAGCTTTTCCTGGAGACAGCTGCCATCAGTTAAGTAAAAACATCGTTAAGTTGCAACTATAAGTATAAATAGAGGCAGAAGCTACTGGTTTCCTGATTGCTGACAGGCATTAACTGGTTTATGGGTATCATTTCAGTAGCTTTCTATTGCATTGTGTTTTTTTATGGCTGTCTGTTGAACACATCCATATCCACATATATTTATTGAATGTCACAGCTGAGAGACATTTTAAGAACGTCTCGCTCAACATTTTTTAACCTGTGGTCAAAGATTTCTTAAGAGTTGCTGAGAGTCTCTTAAAGGATTTCCTGGGTGTTGTAAGGTCAGGGACATTGGACAGTTCTCCAGGCAAAGCAGAGCGCTTTGACATGGCTATCTTGATGCAAGTTTCATCTTGGCTCAGTCATTTTAATGCAGGTATTTTGTCATGGCATGACTGCACAAAATAATCCTATAAACTACTAAAATCACTGGTGCTTATCATCAGTAATGTATGCAATAGCTATCCTTAATTCTTAGTCTACTCCAACCTCTACCCCTGTTATGGTGATTTTTATTTTCTATTTAATTCACTTATCTATTGTTTGAATTTCTATACATATTTATTACTTTTGGAAATAAGATTTTTCTTAGAAGTCTGATTAAACTGGGATAGAGTCTTAGGAGTATCAGGCTTATCTCCCCAAACCAGCATTGCATAGGGTATTATGAAATGAAAATGTATATTACCAAAAGTTCTGAGAGAACTACTAGAAATGTAATTGGCAATTTCCTGTGCAGTCTGGAGCTGAGAACAAGAGGCTAAATATCCATATTCATAGTATCTTTAACTCTGATGGATGAATGAGAGAATTTAAGATGTGGGCCAGCCAAAGCATAAATAAAGGCCTGGAAAATTTTTGGACCTCACTCCATCTCTGAATCTCATCCCACCCTTGCTGCATACTTCACCTTGACCTCATCCTCAATTTTTCATCCTGAAATGGTGTTGGCAGTGCAGTCATGCTCAGGTATAGGGTGGGCTTATTGGATTTTCATGTTATTTGGTGTATGCGATTCTTATTGCTGCTATAACAAGCACACACTTGGTAGCTTAAACAACAGAAATTTATTCTCTCACATTCCTGAGGGCCATACGTCCAAATCAAGGTGTTATCAGGGCTGTGCTTCCTCAGAAGTCTCTAAGGAAGGATATTTTCTTGTCTCTTTCAGCTTCTGGTGGCTCCAGGTGTACATGGCTTACCTTACACCAGGTATACGAGGTGTACCCTGGCTTGTGGCTGTATAAAACCAGCCTCTTCTTCTGTTTTCACATGACCTGTGTCTGTGCCTTCTCTCTTTGGTCTTCTGTAAGGACAATGTCATTGGATTTAGAGCCCACCCACATAATTCAGGATCATCTCCTCATCTCCAAATTCTTAACTTTTATTTTATCTGCAAATTTCCATTTTCTAAATAAGGTAACATTCACTTATTTACCACCTAAGGTAATATTCACAGGCTCTAGGGATAGGAAGAGGTTAAAATATTTTTTGTGGGGGAGGGGAGCTATTATTCAATCTACTACATTTGATAATTAAAAGAGAATTGCTACTATTATTATTATTATTTCTTTTTGGAGACAGAGTCTCACTTGGTCACCCAGGTTAGAGTGCAGTGGTGTGATCTCAGCTCACTACAACCTCTGTCTCCCAGGCTCAGGTGATTCTCCCAACTCAGCCTCCTGAGTAGCTGGGACTATAGGCACATGCCATCATATCTGGCTGAAAATTGGTAAATTTTTAAGGTAAAAGTTTAATGTATTATATCTTCTCTCAGGTCAAAGTGTTCCTTCCGCAAAACAGTGGCCAGTATCAAAGCGTTACTTACCTGACTCCGGAGTCTACCTTTACTTCAGCCAGACCTGCTTTCCTGCTATTGGCTACCTCCACATGAGCCTGGGCTAGTATAAGACTTCCACAGCTAAATGTAAATTCAGAAACTCCTTCTCCTTTTTTTGCTTTATCATTTTTAGTTGACTTATAATAATTGTGCATATTTATGGAGTACAGTGAAATATTTTGATATATGTATACAATGTGTAATGATCACATCAGGATAAATAGCGTATCTATCACCTTAAACATGTATCATTTCTTTGTGTTAGAAACATTCTCTGGAACTTATTCCTCTTGTCTAGCTGTAATTATATGTCTGCTAATCAACCTCCCATCATCTGTACCTCCCTCCATCCTTCCCAGACTCCAGCAACCACTGTTCTGCTATGAGAGCAACTTTTTTTAGCTCCCACATATGAGTGAGAACATACAGCATTTATCTTATTGTGCCTAGTTTATTTCATTTAACATGTCCTCCAGGCTCATCCATGTTGCTGTAAATGACAGGATTTCATTCTTTTTATGGCTGTATAGTACTCCATTGTGTACATGCACCACATTTTCTTTATCTATTTATCTGTTGATGGACATCTAGGTTGATTCCACATCTTGGCTATTGTGACTAGTGCTGCAATAAACATGAAAGTATAGATATAGCTTCAACATACTTATTTCCTTTCCTTTGGATATATACTCAGTAGTTGGATGGCTGGATCATATGGTACCTCAATATTTACTTTTTGTAAGGAGCCTCTATACCATTTTCTGTAATGGTTGTTGTATATAATGGCTGTATTATTTACAATCCCACCAGCAGTGTATGAGAGTTCCCTTTTCTCCACATCCTTGCCAGCATTTGTTATATTTTGTCTTTTTTGATAATAACCATTCTGACTAGGCTGAGATAATATCTCATTATGGTTTTGATTTGCATTTCCCTGATGATTAATGATGTTAAGCATTTTTTATACCCATTGGTCATTTGTATGTCTTCTTTTGAGAGATCTATTTAGCTCATTTGCCCATTTTAAAATCTGTTTTCTTTTTTTCTGTTGAGTTCCTTGCATATTATAGATATTAGTCCCTTGTTGGATGAATAATTTGCAAATATTTTCCTCCACTCTCCAGGTTGTCTCTTTGCTCTATTGATTGTTTTCTTTACTGCGCAGAAGCATTCTGGTTTAATATAATCTCATTTGTTTATTTTTGCTTTTGTTGCCTATATTTTTAAATATGATCCTATGTGTTTATTTTTTGTGCTTTCTGAGGTCTTCTCCATAAAATCTTTGCCCAGTCCGATGTCCTGAAGTTTTTCCCGTGTTTTCTTCTGGTAGTTTCATAGGTTCAGCTCTTAAGTTTAGGTCTCAAATCCATTTTTATTTGATTTTTGTATATGGTGAGAGATGGGGGTTTAGTTTTATTTTTCCGTATGTATATTGAGTTCTCCCAACACCATTTATTGAAGAGACTCCCTTCCCTAGTGAGTTTTTGGTGTTTTTGTCAAAAATCAGTTGACTATAAATATATGGATTTACTTCTAGGTTCTTTATTCTGGTCCATTGGCCTATGTATCTGTTTTTGTGCAAGCACCCTGCTGTTCTGGTTACTACAGCTTTGTAGTATATTTGGAAGACAAGTAATGTGTTGCTTCCAGCTTTGGTTTTTGTTGTTATTTTGAATAGCTTTGGCCATTTGGGGTCTTTTGTAGTTCCATATAAATTTTGGGTTTTTTTTTTTTTTCTATTTCTGTGAAGAATGTCATTGGTATTTTGATGGGAATTGCATTGAACCTGTAGATCACTTTTGGTAGTATGTTCATTTTAACATTATTCATTCTGGCAATCCATGAACATGAAATGTCTTTACTTGTGTGTGTGTGTGTGTTTGTGTGTCTTACATTTCTTTCATCAATGTTTTATAGTTTTCCTTGTAGAGATTTGTCACCTCCTTTATTAAATTTGATCCTAGGTATATATTTTAGTAGCTATTGTAAATGGAATTACTTTTTTGATTTCTTTAAAAAAATTTTTTTTTCTTTTATAGACAGGGTTTCACCATGTTGGCCAGGCTGGTCTCAAACTCCTGAACTTGTGGTCCACCTGTCTCAGCCTCCCAAAGTGCTGGGATTATAGGCATGAGCCACCATGCTAATTCATTGTTGCTGTATAGAAACCCTGTAGATTTTGTATGTTGATTTTATATTCTCCAGCTTTGTTGAATATGTTAATAAATTCTAACAGTTTTTTGATATGACTTTTAGAGTTTTCTGTACATAAGATAATGTAATTTGAAAACAGGGACAATTTGATTTCCCCCTCTTCAATTTGGATGCCCTTTATTTCTTTCTCTTGACTGTTTGCTATGGCTAGAACTTCAAATATTACTATTATGAATAAGAGCTGTGAGACTGGGCATCCTTTTCTTTCCCAGGTCTTAGAGGAAAAACTTTCTGCTTTCCCCCATTCAGTATGTTGTTAGCTGTGGGTTTGTAACATTTGGCCTTTATTGTGTTGAGGTATGTTCCTTTTATACCAAATTTTTTGAGACTTTATCATGAAGTGCTGTTGAATTTTATAAAATGCTTCTTCTGCATCTATTGATATAATTATATGGTTGTTGAGTTTCATTCAATTGATATGATACATCATATTTATTGATTTGCATGTTAAGCCATCCTTGTATCTCTGGGATAAATATGCTTGATCATGGTGAATGATTATGGTGAAGCATGTTGTTTAATTTCTATGTATTTATAGTTTCAAAAGTTCCTTTTGTTATTGATTTCTAGTTTTACTGCATTGTGGTCATAAAAGGTGCTTAACAGAATTTCAGTTTCTAAAAATTTGTTGAGATTTATTTTGTGGCCTAACATATGGTCTATCTTGGATAATTTTCTATGTGCTAATGAGAAAAATGTTTATTATGCAACTGTTGGATAAAGTGTTCTGTAAATGTCTGTTAGATCCAGTTGGTTGAAAGTGTAGTTTAAATTCAGTGCTGCCTTGTTGATTTGCTGTCTAGATGATCTCTTCAATGCTGACAGTAGAGAGTTGAAGTTCTCAACTATTATTGTATTGGGGTCGATCTCTCCTTTTACATACAGTACTATTCATTTTATATATATGAATGTCCTGGTATTGGGTGCATATATATGCACAATTGTTATATCATCATGCTGAGCTATCCCTTTTTCATTATTTGATGACTTTCCTTGTTTCTTTTCATAATTTTTGACTTATAGTCTGTTTTATTTGATATAAGTATAGTACTACTGCTCTCTTTTGGCCACTATTTGCATGAAATATTTTTTGACCCTTTACTTTTAGTCTTTACGTGTTTTTAAAAGGAAAAATGTTTCTTATAGGCAGCAGGTGTCGAGTCTTTTTTTTTTTTTAACCCATTCAGCCAGTTTATATCTTTTGATCTACATTCAAGGTTATTATTGCTAGATAGGAACTTACTCCTGTCATTTTTTTAATTGTTTTCTGGTTGTTTTGCATATTCTTTGTTCCTTTCTTCCTCTTTCATTGTTTATAATTATGGTAGTGATAAGGTTTGATTCTTTGTGTATGTTCTCTACCAATAAGTTTTATACTTCTGCATATTTTCATAATGATGGGGCTATTTTCCTTTTGCTTCAAGAGGTAGGACTCTGTTGAACATTTCTTGTGATGCCTGTCTAGTTCCTCAGTTTTTACTTATCTGAGAAAAACTTACTTATCTGAGAAAAACTCTTCTTCATTTCTATAGGATAGAATAGCTTTGCTGGGTATACAATTTTTGGCTGAAAATTTTTTTCCATCGCTTTGAAAATATTATTTCATTCTCTCCTGGTCCATAAGGTTTCTGCTAAGAAATATGATATTAGACTAATAGGGATCCTTTTATATCTATCTTGATGCTTTTCTCCTGCTGTTTTTAGAATTCTCTTTTTATCTTTGACATTTAGCAGTTTGTCTATAATGTGCCTTGAGGAATACCTTTTAGAGGTGAGCATATTTGGATATCAGAGCTTCCTGGATCTAGATGTCCATATTTATTCCAAAACTTGGGTTGTTTTTAGCTATTATCTCATGAAATTTTTTTAACCCTTTCTTCTTTTCTTCTGGAACTCCACAGTGTAAATATTTATTTCCTTAATGCTGTTTCAAGTTTTATAGGCTTTCTTCACTCTTTTTCATTCAGCTTTGTATTTTTCCTCAGACTGGGTAATTTCAGGCAAATTATTTCAAGTTCAGGGATTCTCTCTTCTGCTTAATCAAGGCTGCTGTTGAAGTTCTTGATTATATATTTTATTTCATTCATTGCATTCTTCAGCTGCAGGATTTCTGTTTTGGTTTTTATTTTAAATATATCTAACTCTTTGTTAAATTTCTCATTCATATTGTAAATTGCTTTCCTGGTTTTATTGAGTTGCCTATCTGTCTTTTCTTATATCTCACTGTGTTTCTTTAATATAATGATTTTGATTTCCTGTTCTTGGAATTCATAGATTTCTTTTTCCTTGGTGTCTTTTACCAGAAAGTTAGTGTGTTCCTTTGATGGTGTCATATTTTCTTCCTTTTTCATGTTTCTTATGTTCCTGCATTTATGTCTGTGCATCTGGTGGAATGTTTTCCTCTTGTGAACTTTCTAGAGTAGATTTTGTAGAGAAAGAGTTTCACCTGTAATTGGGTCTTAATGTAGTAGTTGGAAAGGGTATAGTGACTTAGATTTTGAGTAGATGCAGCAGTATTGTCTTCATTCTGCTGCTTCAGCTGTGATCAATGTCAGCGATAACTGTGGGTGCCTCAGTGACTCAGGCTGTAGAAGTTTGTGGCAGCTAAGATAGCAATGTAGGTTGTTAAAGTCCTCAGTGGCAAAGGCTTTTGGGGTCCTTTTATTCTCATTTTCCCTACAATGGGGAGACTTAGTTGAGGAGGTCCCTCTTGATGATGGGCCTGACATAACCTTATTGACACCTTCAGTTGTGTTGGGTTTCAAGTGTAGATGATTGATGGGGTTGTAGAGCAAGGGTTCTAAGCTCAGGTCTTATGAATCTATTATGGCATGTGGGTCTTGGGGTACAGGTTCACTCACTGTGGAAAAGTTTTATATACATTGCTCACAGAGCCAGCTTCTGTGACTCTGAGGCACTACCTAACAGGGGACCCAGGGGCTGAGTGGTAACTGTTATTCTGACCCTGGTGGTTAAGGCACAGTTCTTGGCGCAGCTCCAGGAAAGAAGTAGTGCTCTTGAGGTTTGGGCTTAGGGAACAGTGCATGGCTGCAGTTCAAAAACCAGAGCCAACAGGGCTCAGTGGTAACTCAGGTCCCAGGGGATGAGGCCCTGTGCAACAGTGACTCTAGACTCTGGGATTCTAGACTCTAGACTCTGTGAGGCCAGGTACATTGGCAGAAAGGACCCAAGATGAGCAGAGTGTAACTGTCATTGGGACCTTGGGGATCGGAAGGAGCACAGTAATGACTCCATTACCCAAGGAGAGGAGTGTATCAGAAGCTCAGTGACTACAAGGCCAGTCTAGTACTAGGGAAGTAGGACATGAGAGTTGTTTGGCCCATAGGGCAGAGTGTTTTAGTTCAGCCACTGCTCTGTTTCCCTTGAACGTGGGATATTATACCAGATCAGCACTGGAATACTCAGCTGCTCAGGTCTTCCATGGCGTCAGTTCCCCAGGGATGCTGCACTACTTCAGCTCAGGCTCAGTGAGGGTAACTACTCAGGGCAGCCCAGATATCATTTCCCTAAAATGCATGATGTTGCTTCCACTTAGATACTTGTGTACATGACTACTCTGCGGGATGAAGGCACAGGTTCCTTGGAGACAGGGTATTGCTTCAACTTAGGCACTGCTTCAAGATAGGCCTGGCTATCTGGGCAGCCAAAGTACTGCTTTCCCAGGAGGCAGGGTATCACTTCAACTCATGCACAGGGGAGCATGACAGCTCTGGGTGGCCAAGGTTTCATTCCCCAGGATGCCAGATATTGCTTCAGCATACCTGAAGCACAGGTGGCAGGGTGCAACATCAACTGGGAGGAGTACATGGCACAGCTCCACGAAAGCACCATTTTTCTGGGAAGTACATAGCTTCAACTTGAATACCTTGGGACAGGTGCAGCAGCAAGTGGGATGGGTAGATGAAGCAGCTCAGCCAAAGCACTGTTTCCGTGGAGAGGGTATGCAGCTTTAGCTTGGCCCTGAGAGCAATGCGGAGAAGTGGATGAAGTGGCTCCGTTAAGGTAATGTTTTTTTGAAAGACAGTATACAGCTTCAGCTTAGGCCCCTAGGGGCAGAGCGCAGCAGCTACCAGGAAAGGTAGATAGAGCTGCTCTGCCAATATGCTATTTCCCAGGGAAGGAGTATTCTACTTCAGCTCCAGCCCATGGGGGCTGGGTGTAGCCTTGACTTGGAGGGGTGGGTGTAGTGGTTTCACCACTACTTTTCCCCATGGAAAAAGGTGAAACAGCTGGTCTCAGCTCAGTTTGGGGATGTTTGGGCCATCAGGTACACGTGCTTCTACAGCAGCTTAACCTCCGGGATGAAAGAGTACCATGGCCATTTGTCCCCAGCGCAAGACAGACTCCAGTAATAGTCCTAGTTCCAAGTCAACATACCATAGTAGCTGCGTGGACCACAAGGGGCAAGGCATAGTGTCACTCCTTCTCTGGGAGGGGCACAGCTTTGTGGACCACCAGCAGCTCCCTCAGCTGGGCCTAGTGCCTGTGAGAACTGCCAAGACCCCCAGTGGTGAGGTCTGTAGATGTTCAGGTGTTGATAAGGGTACTGGGATCCTCTTGCTGACCTTATCTCCACAGGAAGAAGTTCCTCCTGACTCCCAGCTGATCCTGGCTTGGGGATGGAATGGTCCATTTCTTTCTTTCTATGGCTATCCTCAGATTCTGTGCCCCCCAGGATTGCTATTACTTCTTTAATGTACTCGGGTGCTCTTTTTATTTTCATTTAAGTGTAATAAGCAGATTTAAATGTATTTAATTATTATTTAAATGTCACTATTTATGTTTAGTTTTATCTGTCTTTGTTGGGGCAGGGAACAAGTGGTAGGGCCTCTAGTCGGCCATCTTGCTGATGTCTGAGTACCTACTCCTTGTGAAATAACTTCATTTGTTCTGTGAGGAAACAGAGATCTTAAGGCTGAGAAGGACATTGCCCTTAGAGTCCTAAGGGCTACAAGCTTCATCTGTCTCCACCCTGACAGTTCTGGGGTGGTGGGCATATCATCTAATTTCTTTACTCTTTAGTTTCTTCATTGATAAACAGATGATAATAATACTTCTATTAACCTATAAAATTATTATGAGTATAAAATGCTTTGAAATAGGTATAAAGTTTATTTGCAATATTATGGTGATTTTTCAACATATATTTGAAATTGCCCCCCGAAATATGTTTATGCCTCCACATTTAAAGTGAACAGGAAAAACACATGATTATGAACCCTAAGCTCAAAGGGACTTACTCCTCCATTATAACCTGCAGCTACCTGGGGAACTATTGAGAGCACAAACAAAGGTTATAGTTTAAAGGTTCAGAAAGGGAAATAAAGAGGCAGCTATAAATAACAGGGCCAGTTTAAAGCAGAGTTGGCAGCCTCACAAACTTAAAGAGGCCAGACAGGTAATGTAAACAAAGCAGACAAAAGTAAGAAGAAGAAGAGCAGAGACACAGGGAAGATAGTCATTGATACAATAGTTAGGGGTAATGATAGGGAATAGCAGGGATTGTAGTGCATGGGGGAAGTGGAAGCAGAATTTGATTCAGTCTAGAAATTGTTGCTCTTCAATTTCCTGCTGATGGTTGCCACATAGAGACACATGCCCAGCAAGCTAGATCATCCAAAGAAGAAATATAAATTTTTACGTGAAATATTCTTGTGTCATTATGTGGCTAGGCCAGGCTATGTGTGATAACCAAGGGCTCTCCAAGTGGCAGTGGCTTAACAAAGGCTTATTTATCCCTCTTTGAAGTACTCAGGGAATCTGGGTAACTCTCCAGGGCAGCTTCCCTTTCTGCATCAACTCAGCCATCCCAGCCCCACCATTTTAATATCAGGTCTCCATGTTCCCAATGGCCACATGTTATGGGTTGAATTGCATCCTCCCAAAAAAGATATGTTTGAGGCTTAACTCGCAGTACCTCAGAATGTGACCTTATTTAGAAACATGATTTTACGGAGGTGAGCAAGTTAAAACAATATCATCAAGTGGGCCCTGACCCAATAGAACTGCTGTCCTTACAAAAAGGGGGAATTTTGGACACAGGGAGAGACATGTACATGGGGAAAATGTCACATGAAGATTGGAGTGATGCTGTCACAAGCCAAGGAACCACCAGGACCTCAGACAGAGACCTGAAACAGATTCTTCCCTGGTCCCCTTACAGGGAACATGACCCTGCCAGCACCTTGAGTTCAAGCTTCTAGCCTCTAAAAGTGTGAGACAACAAATTTCTGTTATGAAAGCCACTCAGTTTATGGTACTTTGTTATAGCAGCCCTAGGAAATGAGGACACCAAAAAACAGAAAGGCTGGGTCATCACAGAGGAGCTTTTCCCTGCCTCAGCCTCAGGGACACATATTATTTCTGCTCATGGTCTGTTGGCCAGGGCAGTCATGTGGCTCCACCTACTAATGAGGGACTGAGAGGTGTGCCCAGAATAGATTAAGTGGATGTTGGTGAGCACTCATAATATCTACTCTGCTTTTTAGAGTGTTAGCAACCAAATCTGTTTGGGAAAGAAAAAATAAAACTGAGCAAGCTGACATTATATGAGCCAAACAAACTTTCCCTTATTCTGGTCCTCACCAATGTGTTCCAGTCTGGGACCTGCTTCTTAGGGCAGACCCACAGGCAGTGCCATGGAGTGGGATTTGTGTTTCTGGGGGAATAAGCACAGCTGGTATATGGAGCCTTTAGTATCAAGTGGGGATCTTGGATGGGGAAATGATTCCAGAATATGAGACTTAGAGAAGCATGGGAGTCTTGGAAAGGGGAGGATGCAAAGACCACCACGCACTAACAGTTTTTACTTGGAGCTGTTTTTGTTTGTCTGTTCATTTGTTTGTTTAATCCTATGCTCCTCTATCCTCTTTTTCTCCCCTTCTGAATACATACTTTATTGCCCCTGGAAACCAAATCAGTCCTACTAAGTTCATCTGAATTATAGGTGAAGTTGATTTTGGAAGGATGACCTTGGGAAGCTGCCCACCATTTATGCATTACTTCTGGAAACATACAATCTAAATTTCAAACAACTAGCCTAGAAAATAATTTTTATGAAATAACACATTGGCAAATGTGGGACCTTATGTGTGTGTATGCATGAACATATTTACCACTTTGATATATATTCAACCTAGCAACAGCATTTTAAAATTATTTGTATGCAATATACTTTACTCATATGCATATAATTTAAAAATAATCTATCTAGGTTCTTTCAATTGAATTTCTCTTAAAATATATATCATATTAACTTGGCTTATAGATCTTGTTCAAAATTATTCTTAAAGAACATGCTTGGTCGGTTTCACTAAGCCAGATTTTTTTGAGTATTCTAAAAAGTAAGAGAAGGAAATGAGACAAATTGTACTTTTCATGTACTGTGGCACAAGCTAGAAAAATATAATTGGGCTTCAGGCCAAGTTTTGAAGGCAATTGGAACTGCTTATGTCAATTGGGCATAATTATTCCTCAACTCCTGTTGACAGAAAGAAAAATTGGTAGTGATCTGCTTTCCCATGCCTGGGATTCAGAGAGAATATTTGGGCTCCAGATCACGGCAGATGGGTACGTGCAGAAGCCACTGATTTGTCATTTGCGGGGAACAGGGAATCCTCCAGTTTGGATGAGGCCTTGTATATCAGTTGCCTTGGGCCATCTGTTCTATAGTTGAAGGCAGCACCACACACTTAGTAAATGTTTGTGGAATGAATAATGAATCTTTCCTAGAGAGCTTCCCTGCATGTGTGTCTGCCTGTTCTTTTCACCTGATTACCCATATGGTCCCTTTTCTGGTGACTGTGGGGAAGTGCACACTAAACAGGCTAAGGCTCTATCCCTGGGTTGATTTACTGAGCCAGTATTTAGTGAACCTACTAGGTGCTAGGAGTTGTGCTAAGTCCCAGATGTGTAGTTAATAGTAGCCCAACCTGGAAAAATGTGTTTGTCTTGAAAAAGAGGGAGATAACTGAGCAGGGCAAAAGCCCCCAGTAAAGCAGAAGTGATAATGTGAAGAATTTAGTCCAGAGCTTGTAGAGACAGCAGAGGAAGAGTCTAAGCATTCTGACTTTGTTTGACCTTAGGGACATAATCTGTTTATGCAGAAGATTCTTATGCCTGATGTTATTTCTTCTTCCTGGCCCTGGATTGCACACCTAAAGTTCCTTGGGAACTTTAGGCCTTGAGTTTCCTATATTCTTTCTATTTTCAACTTACCTATTAACTGGCACATGCCACTTCACATATAAATATACATAAAGTGTTTTACCTGAACAAAACCAAATTCTTGATTTGCTTATGAGTTCCTTCTAGCTTCTATTTTTCCCTTGTCATTTCCTGCCCAGTCAAGAAATTTAAAGCGTTAATTTACTCAATGCCTCCTCTTCCTCATGTTACACTGCCAGTGTGGCTTCTGTATCTTCCCCATGTTACAACTGTTCTGATGGAGGTCACCCATGATATCTGCATGCGAATCCATTTTTAAATCCACATAGTGAATGTTTTGGTGACGTTTGACCCTGCTGATCAAGCCTTTCCTGAAATCCTGGCATTAGTGACCTCAAATGCTCTTGATTTTTCAATTCCCTTCCTAGTTCTTATTCTCAAGCACCTTTCTGAGTAATGCTTATTCCACTCACTCTTTAAATGATATTTTCTAGGGTTTAGATTTTGGCCACCTCTCCTTTTCGTTCCGCTTACTTTCCATTGATGACTTCATCAACCTTCACATCCTTAGCTAGCCTCTATCCATGCTGACAATTCCCAAATCTGTATTTCCAGCCTAGATTTCTTTCCTGAGCCAGGCTATGTACCTACTATATGCTTAATTTCTCTGCTGGTAGGTCCCCTAAAAATCAACAGTTAAATAATGAACTCTTTGTCTTTCCCCTATATACTGCTTTCTCTCCACCTCAATTCATAGTGTTGTTCCCTGCTCAGTTACCTAAGTCATACCACTGTCCAATCAGTTATCACATCTTGTTAATTCTACCAACTTAAACATTTTCAGATACCTCTCTTTTTTTCTTTTCTTTCTCTCTCTTTCTTGTTCTGTTTTGTTTTTGTTGACAGAGTCTCACTCTGTCACCCAGGCTGTAGTGCAGTAATGCAGTCACAATTTACTGCAGCCTTAACCACCTGAGCTCAGGTGTTACTCCCATCTCAGCCTCCTAGGTAGCTGGGACTACAGGTGCACTTTACCATGCCCAGCTAATTTTTTTGTACTTTTAGTAGAGACAGAGTTTTGCCATTGATATGGTTTAGCTGTGTTACCACCCAAATCTCATCTTGAATTGTAATTCCCACAATTCCCATGTGTCATGGGAGGAACCCAATGGGAGGTGATTGAATTATGGGGGCAGGTCTTTCCTGCACTATTCTTTTGATGTTGAATGAGTCTTACAAGATATGATGGTTTTAAAAATGGGAGTTTCCTTGTACAAGCTCTCTCGTTGCCTGCTGCCATCCATGTAAGATGTAACTTGCTCCTCCTTGCCTTTTTTCACGATTGTGAGGCCTCCCCAGACACATGGAACTGTAAGTCCAATAAACCTCTTTCTTTTGTAAATTGTCCAGTCTCAGGTATGTCTTTATCAGCAGCATGAAAATGAACTAATACAGTAAATTGGTACCAGTAGAGTGGACACAGCTGAAAAGATACCTGAAAATGTGGAAGCAACTTTGGAACTGGGTAACAGACAGAGGTTGGAACAGTTTAGAGGGCTCAGAAGAAGATAGGAAAATGTGGAAAAGTTTGGAACTCTCTAGAGACTTGTTGAATGCTTTGACCAAAATGCTGATAATCATATGAACAATGAAATCCAGGCTAAGGTGGTTTCAGATGGAGATGAGGAACTTGTTAAGAACTAGAGCGAAGGTGACTCTTATTATGTTTTAGCAAAGAGACTGGCAGCATTTTGCCCCTGCCCTAGAGATTTATGGAACTTTGAACTTGAGAGAGATGATTTAGGGTATCTGGCAGAAGAAATTTCTAAGCAGCAAAGCATACAAGAGGTAACTTGGATGCTGCTAAAGGCATTCAGTTTTATAAAGGAGGCAGAAAATAAAAGTTTGGAAAATTTGTAGCCTGACAATATGATAGAAAAGAAAAACTCATTTTGTGAGGAGAAATTCAAGTGAGTTGCAGAAATTTGCATAAGAAATGAGGGGCCAAATGTTAATCCTCAAGACAATGGTGGACATGTGTCCAGGGTATGTCAGAGGTCTTCATGGCAGCCCCTCCCATCACAGGCCCAGAGACCTATGAGAAAATGGTTTTGTGGGCCGGGCTCAGAGTCCCAGTGCTGTGTGCAGCATGGTGACTTGGTGTACCACATCCCAGTCACTCTAGCTGTGACTGAAAGAGGCCGACATAGACCTTGGGCTGTGGCTTCAGAGAGTGTAAGCTCCAAGCCTACACATCTCCTAGTCCTGCTTGCCATTATCTCTAGGCTAGATGGGGCCGTGTGGCTATTTCTGGCCTGTTGGCCATGAGTGGAAGTGGCTTGTATCAATTCTGGGGTAAGGCCTGATTCTCCAAAGTCTCTTTCTCTTCTGAGGTAAACACCAAAGCCCTATCTTGACATGACAGAGCCTAAGTCCCTGAATAACTAGGAGGATCAGAACTCCTTTCTAGTCTTCAGTAGCTATGTGGGTAAGCAATAAAGTTTTGTAGTTTTAAAGTCACTGAGATTTTGGGATTGTTGTCACCACAGAATGATCAGTTCTATCATTACTATTTAATTCCCTTGTCCCTTCCTACACAGGGAAGTCCTGGGGTCCATTGCAGCAATCCCATCTCCTGTACGAAAAGAATGTGCAAAGCCAAAGAGAGACCTGGTACTTTTCAGCAGTCTAGATAATCCCTATCAACACACAGTAAGACTGCGAGATGCCAGCTGCTCAACCAGGTCTTACTGGGCTACTAAGTATATATAAAGGATATTTTATTTTCTTGAAGACCTTAAATGTCTACGTTGGAAAGACAAGAAGGAGAAACCTATAATCAACAAAAATACATACAAATACATGCAGTAATTATGTGAGTGCATTGTGTGGGTGGTTAGCAACTCAATAATATTAATCAGGGATGAGGAGGGTAGACCTTGAACTGCCACTTCCAAGTTGGAAGGACTTATTGCAGAGTTTTTCAACCTCAGCACTATAACAATTTGGGCTGGATAATTCTTTGTTTGGAGGACTGTCTTGTGCATTGAAGATGTTTAGGATGTTAGCAACATCCCTGGCTTCTACTTTAGCTGCCAATAGCATCACCATCTTATTCTAGTGCGAAAACCAACAGTGTCTCCAGATATTACCTTAAGTCCCCTGGGGGAAAGATCTCCCCTCACTTGAGAGCCACTGGTTTATTGAATGCAGCTGCGATGATCTCATCTATTTCTACTTGGAGCTAAACAAGTTTAGCTTTGGGAAAAATGGCAGATGCTTACATAGCAGATTTAAAAAGCACCAGGAATGTCAGTGTACAAATATCTCTCCTCTCTGAAAGATACCTTCTCTGGAAACCTTGGATGGGGATTCCTTTTTGTAAAATCAGAGAAGCCTTGCTTTCAATATCCAATGTCCTTGGGAAGGATTACACAGGAAACTCTAACCAAGCATTTATACATCATCAAAAGGAGGATCTGAGAATAAATTTGAACCAAGAAGGAGAAAAATGTAACAAGACACTCCATGCTGAACAAGCAGCAAGGTCAAGGAGGCAGAACTGATAGTAGGAAGGGACAGGGGCTTGTAAATAGTGTTACCCCAAGCTAGCCCAGGATGAGAGCCTGGATGTTTTCATGGGGAGGAGGAGGAGTGAGTGAGGATTTTGAAATTCATGAAGAGACTGTGCAAAGCTGAGTTGGATGCAAGCTTTGGGGAGCTCTTAGGATACTATGTAAGGGGATAAAGAAAAGCCAAGAGAAAATCCTCAGGATCCCAGCATGTGTCCAAGGGCCTGCTGCCGTGGCTGTGGCCTTCTTCTGTGGCCTCATCTCACTACTCCCCATCATGCTTGGGGCTCAGCCATCCTGGCCTTCTTCCCATTCTTGAGATGCTCTGCAATTGTTTCTGCTTTTCTGCATGCTGATCTACCTGCCTAGAACCAGTCCCCCAACCCTGCCCCTGTTCTTCTCTATGCCCTCTGCCTAATTACCTGCTACTCATGCTTCAGAATTCAGCTCAACCTATTGTTTCCTCTGAGTGCTTCACAGCATCCTGCTCTTCATAGCACATCTCTCAATTTATAATTAGATACTGGTTTGTGAGATTATTTTATCGGTGACAATCTCCCTCCCAAACCTGAAATCCCAGTGATGGTAGAAAATGTGCCAATTTTGCTCATCGTGATCTCCATAGAACATAACTTCAGGACTGGAATAAAGTATGTGCTCAATACGCATTTTTGAATGAACTTATGAGAGTCTGGATTTTCCTACTCCATAATATGTCTGGTTGAGTTGAGGCAGAATCCAGAATGATAGAAAAAGGGTAGGAGGGGGAAATAAAAAAATTACAACAAAAAGCACAAACTTATCACATCAATAGTTTTATCTTTGTTATTTATAAAGTCTTATTCTCCATGATCATATTCTAGCCTACTAAAAAAGTGGCATTCCTTATCTGTTGGTATGGTTTGTCTGTGTCCCCACCCAAATCTCACCTTGAATTGTAACTCCCATAATTCCCACATGTCCTGGGAGTAACCTGGTGGGAGGTGATTGAATTATGCAGGCAGGACTTTCCATTGCTGTTCTTGTGATAGCGAATGAGTCTTATGAGATCTGATGGTTTTATAAAAGGGAATTTCCCTACATGAGCTCTCTTTCTTGTCTGCTGCCATGTGAGACATGACATTTGCCTTCCACCATGATTGTGAGGCCTTCCCATCCACGTGGAACTGTAAGTCCAAAAACCTCTTTCTTTTGTAAATTGCCTAGTTTCGGGTACGTTTTTATCAGCAGTGTGAAAATGAACTAATAAACCTGTATAATCAAAGTTACCCTAGAAAGGTGTCAATAATTAGGTTATAGGACTATTTTGGCCAGACATCACATTGTTATTTCATATAATGTTCAATCCTTTTGACCAAGGGAGCCCTGGGTATGTGAGCTCAATAAATTTGAATCTCAACTGGGCAGAAAGCAGTTTCTATTTCCATGTTTATCTTCCTGAGTTGACTCAATAGTGCAGAAGCAATCCCAGAACCCCTCAGACTGCTCATAGAGTGCTGGGTATCCCTCAACATTTCATATCATTCACCATTCAGATCATGATGATCTCCCAGGATGGTTGAATTTGGGATTGAAGAACTGTATTTAGATGGATTCTGTGATAGGCCCTTTTGGCATTGATACAAAAAAAGTACCTGAGGCTGAGTAATTTACAAAGAAAAAGAGTCTTAATTGGCTCACATTTCTGCAGGCTGTGCAAGTATGGCACCAGCATCTGCATGGTTTCTGGGGAGGCCTCAGGGAGTTTTCTCATGGAGGAGAGTGAAGCAGGAGCAAGCATGTCACATGGCGAGAGCAGGAGCAAGGGGTGGGGAGGTGCCACACATTTCTAAACAACCAGCTTTCATGAGAGCTCATTCTAGTGAGGACAGCACCAAACCATGGGGAATCCACTCCCATGGCCCAAACACCTCCTACCAGGCCCCACTTTCAACATTGGGGTTTACATTTCAATATGAGATTTGGGGAAGGCTAATGTCCAAACCACATCAGACTATGTTTAGGGTTAGCTGGTAACACTGAAGTTCTCTTTTGCCATATGGCCATCCTTTTCTCTACTTCAGATGTTCTGTACCATAAATTCAATTTCTTCTAGATGTGTCCTTATTTAAAGGATTAGCTAATACTAGAAAACAAATGAAAAAAGTATCTTCTGTGAGTTATAACTTACCAAATCTACTTTCTTGAGGATTAAAGTCAAGGCTTAATCAACAACCTTTGAAATGTGCTGATCTCCATTTCTGTCTAGTCTAACACTATAACTGCAGCCTGTTTGTATTGTGCTAGGAGCTGAGGTTATGATGTTGGACTAGACGTGGAGATTACAGGCTAGACTTCTAGAATCTTGGAATTGTTGGTTGGTTCACTCTATCTATCTATCTATCTATCTATCTATCTATCTATCTATCTATTCTAACAAGGATTATGCTCAGAAATAAAATAATCAAGCAAAGTTCCAATTCAATGACAGTTTAAGTAAAAACACTAAGCTCTTAACAATAAATACTCATCAAATGGAAAGAAAATTTTACCTGAATACAGGTAGGAGAAGAAAACATTAAGATGTTTTAATTACTTTATCTCTTCAGGAATGGAGATTATTTTCTTGACAAGGATTAACAATACACAATATCCTTCCTTTAATAGTTACTGCTCTTGTATAAACACATATGCACATACACTAATGTGTATGTATGTATACATATATATGATGTTTAGGAATTGAGGTGAATTTTATTCTTCTGTATCTGATATGGACTGATTTTACAAACCTCCAAAGGTAAATGAGGTCTGGTGATGGGCCTGAATATCTAAATTGGAATAATCCTGGAAACTCAAGGTCATAAAGGAGTCACATTTATCTCTTAGCCATTCCTGAATCTTCTCTGGCTTCCTCCTCTTGTAAATGAAAGCTATTCTCTTGCTAGATACAAGTATATGTAAAACATGGTTCCATTGCCCAGGAATGAAGCATACTCTGGATAGTCTCAAATGATCCCCTTTTCTCCATCTCCCTCCCTATCCCACTGACATGCTTGGGTCTGGGACATTAAAGATCAGCCATAATGCATCCCCAGCATGACTCATGTGTTAGCCTCAGTTCTCCAGGAAGTGGATACCAAGACAGGATTTTCTTAGGAAAATTGCCTGATAAAATGGGAAGGGAGTTGAGAGAGGGGAAAGAGCTGTCAGATCATGATGGAAGTCTGACCCTGAGTGAAGGAAAGAGGAAGGAAAGATTGGATGTAAAGATTCTTACACTTAGCAAGCTGAGGAAAGGCCTGAGAAAAGTTTGGCAAGCCTCTTGGGGAGTCCTTAAGCCAGGGTCACCCACCAGTGGTGTCCTCTGTCTCAAGAAAGGGCCTGCCTTAGAGTCCATGCTATGCCTAGTTATTGCCTAGGAGCAGCCTGTGGGACAAGTAGCCTTGGTGCCATAGCAGTGATGGATTTCAGTGAATGTCAGAGCCCAGCAGCAGCTTGGGGCCCTTGGTCAATTAGACTACCTGCAGTTGGAAGTCTGTGTGGTATATTCTCATAACTACCACAGCTTGTGATTCATTCAGAAGTTGCTTTGGAAAACATGCCTCCTTTATGCAACAGATGGGAATGTTTTCAAGATTCTGAGCAAACATTTGGTAGGACAGATACCAGTCTCAATTACCATAATTTCTTTCCAGAATGATGGTAGCCTTCTATACAGATGAAGTCATAGAAGAAATGATATTTCAGGAATGGAGTACATTTTGTTCTGTACCTGATGTGAGCACGTTTTACAAACCCCAAAAGGTATATGAGGTCTGATGATGGGCTCAAGTATTTGAAATTGGAAAAATCAAGGCCACAAAGTAGTCATATTTACATCTTAGCCCTTTTTGGTTCTTCTCTTGCTTTGTCCCCTCTCATGACTGAAGCCAGTTTTCTTGTTAGACAAAGAACTTCCCAACATGGATTGGCTTTTTGATCTTCACCATCTTTCTAGTTAGGTAATTTAAAAAGCTGTAAAAACTACATGTCTCAGGCTCATGGATACAAATTTCGTTCTGCCAATTAGGTGCACTTGGGCTAAGATTTCAAAGAAAGGAGTCAGGTGCCATTTTCCTATGGCTGTTGTTGCCGGGAAGCTGGGTCATGACATGTGAGTCTTGGAAGAGTTGAGGTGATGGAAGCCCTGTCTAGTCACCAGCTTTGTGAATATGAAAGGAAGTTGTGACCAGAGTCAAAGCAGCACCTTCCGTATCTTTGGGTAACTAAATGGACAGATAAACATTTGTTAAATGAATAAACACATGAATGAATGAAGAACAAATGAATACATAAAATAATAAACTGTAATCTTTCCTTGGGGGAGTCATAGTGGGGTAAACTTGAAATCTATAATTGAGGGGCAGCTCCCTGACCAGTTCTCTTCCAGTCTCCTCAGTATCTTCTTAAGCTCTAATACCCAACATTAAGCTCCATACTTGAACTCTCTGGAATAGGTTCTGTTTTCTGCATTCAACCCACATATACAGTATCTAAATTCCCCATAAAGAGGATTGTTTGTTTTTTTAGGTGAAGTCTTGCTGTGTCACCCAGGCTGCAGTGCAGTGGTACAATCTCAGCTCACTGCACCCTCTGCCTTCTGGATCCAAGCAATTCTGTCTCAGCTTCTCCAGTAGCTGGCATTACAAGTGCCTGCCACTGTGCCCAGCTAATATTTGTATTTTTAGTACAGACAGGGTTAGCCAGGCTTGTCTCGAACTCCTGACCTTGTGATTTACCCACCTCAGCCTCCCAAAATGCTGGGATTACAGGTTTGAGTCATCATGCCCAGCCAGGAAGGTTGTTGTTTTTAATTAGTTCATTTGTCTGTTCATTCATTCATTCATTCATTCACTTATATATTCATTCATTCAACAAATGTTTATTTTTACATTTAATTATTGAATATTGGCCTTGTGCTAAGCACTGTGTAAGGCACTGACGATTTTCTGAAGCCAGTTTCTGCCCTTAAGGAATTTACACTTGAAAGCCAGGGTTTGTGATGGGGTAGATGAGGCTGTACAAAGAATTATTAATGACTGAAAAGGCCAGAGTAGAATAACTAATTTGGAGACAGAGGGAAAACTAATATTTACTGAGCATACATTACATGTTAGATATTTTGATGTGATTTTATATAGGTTATCATATTTAGTCATCACAACAATCCAGTGAAGCAGATTATTATCCTCATTTTGCAGATGTGCAAACTAAAACTCAAGATTAAGTGCCTTCCCAGAGCATCTGAATCAGGATCCACCTGACCCCAAACTCCATGCTGTTGAAAAGTAAATGTTAGTAACCTTAGACAGTACTTTGCAATTGCCATGTCCTCTGAAGACTTGCATGAAGAGCAAGGCCTTGGTGCTTCATCAGGTTCTCAGAGTCTCTGTAGTCCACCCAGCATCCTTTAATTAATTTCTACTTTCTCTTTCATTTTCATTCCTATTATTTTTTCTTTCCTTTTTGTTTGCTTTGACCTGCCCATCAAATGCCTTTCCTCTAACTTTCATTCTGCATCTGATTTTCCCTTTACCACTTTCCCCTTCACTTTGGGCCTCTTGCATTTCTGTCTGTTCATCTCTTGTTTCTCTCTTCTTCCCTGTATCATATCCTCTCTGCCTCATTTCTCTCTCTGGGCTCCTTCAGGCTCTTTGTCTGTCTGTATCATTCATTCTCTGTCTGCCTATTACATATCCCAAAGAGAGCCCCTGACTTAGAGCACTTGAGCCTCTATTTCTGGTTCCATGTTCAAGTTGAGGGACAGATGATTTTACTTTCTGTCTTGGTTCTGCCTTTGGATGGTTTCTGCTTTGGATGCCTTTCCAAAATCAGAACATGGTTCACTGATAACCAAATTTTCCTGGCTGTCAATGAAAATACTCCTTTGTACATAAGAATTTTGACTTCCCATCCTTATCATAATCTGTTTTTACCACATGTTATTCTTACTCTCACAAAACTCTGCCCGGTGAAGCCATTCTTCCTTCTCTGCGTGGCCCTGCAAAGAAGGAATGGCTTTGCAGATGTGCCAGCTGGGATGGCATGGAGTGTGGAAATTGTTGCCAGATTTTTTTAAAGTATTATTCTTTATCTGGGATGCAAATAGAATGAGAAACAGAAAACTCAAATGGGACCCTGCTCCCAGACAGTCTTCTCTCATGCTATTATCACATTTAGTAATTGTGGGACTCTTTGCTGAAACTTCCCTTGTTGGGCATCTTCAGGGAGGAGAAGTGGTGGTATACAGGGCAAAGGGCAGTGTTTAAAAAGATCATCTTTATAAAAGGAAAGGGATCCTATCCTATCATACTTTCTTTTTTAAAAGTAAATTTACTTTTTGAAAAGACCTACATATTCTTTTGTTTTCTTCTGAACTGGAAGGATGAAACTAGTGAAATTATGGATCAATTTTACTCTTTGTCTTTATTTTCCTTGATTGTCAGACTTTATCCTAATATTTTGCTTACTTGTCTCTCAAGACTAGCAGAATAGTGAACCTCCAAAACTTCCAAATCCCCTTTCCAAAATTTCAACAATAGAGATGTAGATTACTGTTTTATATTTTATGGTAAGCACCTTAACCTTTTCAAAGAATGAAATAATCACAAATGAATTATATCATTCAAGAGCTCATTTTCTCTCCATTTAATAATAACATAAATGGGTGGAGTTAGCTGGTTTCTTCCAAATAAATCACCCTTTCTTGGCCCTTACGCTAGAGGGGCCGTTTTCCATCTCCATGTGAATGGCTGCTGAAAAGTTAATGCGATCCAAGACTGGATTAGCAAACAAGTTATACAGTTCAGGGGAAATAAAGTTTCACTGTGCTTTGTCATAGTGAGCTTGGCATTCAGACTTCAAGGTCACATGTTTTAGAAATAATCTACAAACTGAAATTTATGCAGGACAATTAAAGGGGTAAGGCAGATTAAACCTACATGCGTAAGAACTGGTGAAGTAACTATGTTGGAAAAGAGAAGGGGCTAGAGTAACAAATAAGGGAGACGTAGAAGTCAGTAGAAGACAGTGTTATACTTATCACAGTGTGGAATTTATCTTTTAGTTTAGAACATAGGTCATTGAGATGTAACAGTATTAAGAACAATTCTTTAATGAGTATTTAGTTCTTACATGTGGTGCTTCATATTCATTTTGTTTGAATTATATTACAACCTTAGAGGTAGGCATGATTTTATCCATTTAACAGGTGAGAAACCTGAGTCTTAGAAAAGTTAATTATTTAGCCTCAAGTCAGGCAATTCATACAGGTCAGAGCAAAAATCACAACTCAGGTTCTTCTGACTCTAAAGGTATCTCCCTTAAAGACAGTACAAGTATTCCTCAAAAGGCAGAGATAGTTAGCAAATAGCAAGCAAAAAGTCCTTTGTTTTATGCATGGCTGTGTTATTATATCTTCCCACTACATAAGATGAGAAACCGCACTACCTCTTACTCCCATGCATTAGCAAGGTGAATGCATTTCACTCATCTCAATTTACAGAGCAAATGCCGTGGCATGGGTTCAATGGAAATTTTCTCCCTTGGGTTCCGATCTATTGCTGATGTGAGAAAGACAGAATGGTCAGAGCAACTTCTAATTAAATAGTTCAGAGCTTCATTAGGAAGATGTGGCTGGATGCAGGACTCGGCAGGCAAGTATTGACATTACAGTTGACACTAATTGGTCCCTTGGCTGGCAACCTTGGCACGACATGGGAACTGGACACTGAGGGGAAGGGAGGAGAGGGAAACCAGGCTTGCTGAAACCACTTCCAAGGCAGACTCAAAGACCATCACTATGGGTCAGGAAGGAAATTCCCATAGGCATAAATTAGGGACAAGGGTTGAGTTTGTTGCTTTGGCTTTCACTGCCTTAGAAAGTGGGTGGTCTTCTAGACCTAGGGCACTTCCATTGTGGTTGACATGCCTTCAGTGTGTGCTTGTGTGTGTGTGCACTCAGAGAGCATGGAGGAACACAATATAGCAGAGTCCTGGTGTCTCTGTCATGGAGACCAACCAATTTAATTAATTTTCCTCCTTTGAGATGTGATAAATATTCAGGAGACCAGGACACCCAGAAGGCTTTCTATATGAAAATAAGTTCTTGCCACTTTCTCTTAATAGCCAGAGCAGGTGAAAAGATGTGAGTGCCCATGTGTTCAGTCCCAGCTCCATGGCAGAAGTTTTGTGTTGGATTCTCAGTACACTGTGGGACCTTTCTGATTCAGGGATTTGGAAGTTGACTATTTCATACCCAAGATCACACAGGCCACCCTGAGACCAGAAAATACTAATATAAACAATAGATCTTCAAAATAGTTAAAAAATCTGTTAAATATCAGGATTCTGGATCTATCACTGTTTTATCTTTATACTTTTCTCCCTGAATCCTGAACGAAGAAAACAATATTTTGACTTCACAAGGCACAGCTTACTACTATTTTCTCCATTTTATAGTTGATGAAGCTGAGACTTAGAGAATAGGAAGGACTTCTGCAAGGTCCTACTTATTGGTAAGAGGCACAGCAATGACATGTGACATGAAACAATGACATGTTTCATTCTGTTGACCCTAAATTTAATACTTTTTATACTATGTGACTTTAAAAAAATAACATTATCACCTCTTTCCCACTTGTTCTGCATTCTCTGCCTTTTCACCAAATAATTTTGGTCAAGTTTCCATATGTGCTTGATATATGTGATATAAATGGTATGTGTATTATATCAAACATATCAAGCACATATGGAAACTTGACCAAAATTATTACATGAGGTAATTCAAAAACAATTGCATGGCTGTTAACCTCATACACAGATAGCACATTGTCTAACTTCTAGAAAGGAGACTACAAGAAGTTGGTGTTTATACCACCTTCCCTGTGGCCCTAAGTAAATGAATGAGGGCATAATGGCTGCCATGGACCTACAAAGGGTCTAGAATGAATTAGACATCAGAAGTGGTGTGTGTCCTGTGAAATGAGGGGTGCATACTGAGCATTAGTAAGATTATAGAATCCTGTGACAGTTCCTTTATAGATTGGTTTTACCTACTTGTTCACCTGTAACTAATTACAGAGTAATGCATTTTTCAAAGTGTTTATTTCTTTTTAAATTACTCTGTACATTTTTTACTCATATCTGCCTTTCAGCCCCAGTGAAATTCCATCAAAAGGGAGGCATCTCATGTTGGGTTTTTGCTTTTTGCTTTTTTTTGGTTTGTGTGTGTGTGTGTAACTTGAAGCAATACTTTAAAAAGTCTGCAATTATTAGCAGCAGTAAAAAAAAATTATTGTATAAAGTACTTTCTTCTATGGGCTTAATAAGTGGATGTATTTTTGAGGAGGAAGTTGTCACTGTCTCTAAAGCTAGTTGGTTGTTTAAATTCTGGAATGTTATGTATTCTGGTTTCCTAATCTGTTCCAGGTAGCTGAACTCTGTTGCCTTGAGTACTTTTGCATGGCAAGACTGTCTCTCCCTTTAGTCACTGGGACAGCTGGCCATGTGTTCCTGTTGAAACTCTCCAGTCTTTGAGCTGGGGCTCTTCTCTTCCACCCTGGCTGGTTAGCTAAGGGTGTGATCTTATCCCCAGAGGCCTGCCTCAGGGCATGCTTCCTCTGCTTTGGATTTAGCTGTCTGAGTAAATGAGTACCAACTGAGTGAGATTTCTCTATCTTCTGACTCTGAGGGAAGCACATCAAGTACTGTGCTTTGAGAAGGAAAAGGATTCCCTCAGTGAGCACACTGACATTTTGACACCTTGTCAGACAGGGACCAGGGGCCTCTGAACTGCAGCCTTCGCCTCATTTTATTCTCAAGGAATGCCCTCTTCTTGTCTCAGGTTAAAGTGACTGTAGCTTCTTCTTCTTTTTAATGGAGTCTTTCTCTGTCGCCTGGCCGGAATGCAACAGCACGACCTGGGCTCACTGCAACCTCCACCTCCCGGCCTCAAGCAATTCTTCCACCCAGCCTCCCGAGTAGCTGGGATTACAGGCACCCACCATCATGCTTGGTTAATTTTCATGTTTTTCTAGAGACAGGGTTTCACCGTGTTGACCAGGCAGGACTTGAACTCCTGACCTTAGGTGATCTGCCCACCTTGGCCTCCCAAAGTGTTGAAATTACAGGCGTGAGCCACCGTGCCTGGACTGTAGCTTTTTTAAAAGGAATATTTGGCCTTCAGGACTTGACTTTCAGGAACACCATCTTGGGTATGCAAGGGCATCCTTACCTGAGCTCCCTGGGCCTCACTGGCCAGCATGGCCCACTGCTGACACAGCTCTGAAATTCTGCTTTCAACACAGATGCAAAAGGGCATTTGTAAGTGAGAATTTCTAATTCAGGGAAAGAAAAGGAAAATACTTTCTATTTTTTAAAGGAAAGATAACATGCCTTATTATTTAAAAAGCAACATTACTTGAGGTTTTTTTTTTTTTTTGCTTCAATTGTCACTTTTGAAATGTTCTATTTATTAATCCATTCAGCAGATACTTAATATGCTTCTCCTATTTTTTTAACAATAAAAAATTATGAAGCCCTTACTTTGTGCCTGGACTCTGTTA